>NW_027262958.1:143366-362368 GCF_902827115.2 Pseudochaenichthys georgianus
GCAAGACACTTCACCTGGATTTGCTCCTGTGGGTATTGTCCACAGTACATGTATGATATCAATGTGTACTTGTAAAGCGCCTCGATGACCTCGAGGCGTGAAGATGGACGGTGTGGGGCAGTGCGCTGTGCAATGATCATCTGAAACCCGTGTCTGTAAAGCCGTTGTGTCCTTGGGCAAGACACTTCACCTGAACTTCCTCCTTCCTCCTGTGGGTACACAGTGACCATTGCATGTATATAAAAAAAGTTATGTGTATCTGTAAAGCGCTTTGAGCACTGGAAAAGCGCTATAATAAATGCAAGGAATTATTATTATTATCAGGGAAGCCTTCATGTCTAGAAATACTATGACATGCTTTCTTTGTTGCCCAGTTTGAATGGCTTGCACTAGATTGCGTTGGGTAATATAGTATCTGATTGTTTATGTATGATATCATATTTCTTGATTTAGGTTATCATTTTCAGTTTTTAAAAGACCAAGTTCTTCAACCATTTTATATTTTATCTTAATCTGAACAAACAATATACTGTAATGTATCAAGTCTTTTTTGGTTTATTTCATTATTTAGATTTCAATACAAAAAAATGTTTCTCTTCTGTTCTCGAAAACTATGCTCAAAGGGTGATTTGTTTTGCTCATGCTCAGTACTCAACCAATCCCGTGCGAGCAACAGCACAGTCTCATTTGCATCGCATGAATATAAATGGACCTCGCTGTCTCTCGGTGAGTACATTCTACTTTGTGAGCCCTCAACCGTTGATCATGCCTGAAGCAGCCAGCGTGAAAGCGCCCAAGAAGGGCTCCAAGAAGGCGGTCACCAAGACCGCCAGCAAGACCGGCAAGAAGAGGAGGAAGTCCAGGAAGGAGAGCTACGCCATCTACGTGTACAAAGTGATGAAGCAGGTGCACCCCGACACCGGCATCTCCTCCAAGGCCATGGGCATCATGAACTGCTTCGTGAGCGACATCTTTGAGCGCATCGCCGGGGAGGCCTCCCGTCTGGCTCACTACAACAAGCGCTCCACCATCACCTCCAGGGAGATCCAGACCGCCGTCCGCCTGCTGCTGCCCGGAGAGCTGGCCAAGCACGCCGTGTCTGAGGGCACCAAGGCCGTGACCAAGTACACGAGCTCCAAGTAACCTGTTGCCGCTGCTGCTACAACCCAACGGCTCTTTTAAGAGCCACCCACTTCATCTACTGTGGCTATCCTTAGATCTAACCCCATGTTTAGATGATCCTATTCCTTTAAAGTAAGTCTCAATTATCGGCGACAAAAACAACCCTTGATTGGTATTGAATGAATATATATTATAGTAATTTATTGAACACAACATTACTTTTTGGATTAGTCCTGTCTTCAATAATAGTCTAAATAACCATTAAGCTGTTGGGAGCAAATATAAGTAATATATGAACATTATATTTATGTTGTAAATATAAGATCTACTAATGTAAAGTAATATAGGAGACAGTACAACAAAGATTAGTAACAGTACACCATGTACACAATATGTGTATGTATTTAAGTTAAGATTGTTATTGGTCTTTTGATATTCCAAAATGAAAATATGGTAATAAAGTATAACAATGATATAGTGAGGTTTAAGATATAGGCTATGGTGCAATATATTGGTAGTAATACCAATCGTATACAATAGTATAATTAAAGCAGTATAGCATTACGTTATATGTAATATGATATTGCAGGATACATCATGGTGTTTAAATTATATTATATAGTATGACATAGTAATGTTAAATGCAATAAATGATATCGATAATAAACAGATGAATATGGTGCCTATTAAACACTGGGGAAATCAAAGACCGACCCATAACCCAGATCGGCAATTGCACAACTTTATTGTGAAATGACCGTTGAAGCGTTTTCTGTTGTTAGCTTGTTTTTTCCCGCCTAACTGATCTCAACCACGTCCGCAGACGGACCATCAATTCCAACAATCTCCACAGCAGTTCATTCACAGTTTCTCTTTTAAGAGCCACCCACTGCATCTACTGCTGCTTTCCTCTTTCAAAGTGTCCCGATATACGTTAACATAGTTGCCTTTTAATATAACTAAAATAATACATGGTACAAGTTAACGCCATGTATTTATGAAAGCTGGTATTTAAATTATGTATTGATGGTAATGACATTAAACTGCTATGCTCACTTGGATCATCTCCCTATTCACATTTTGTTAATTTTCTTCAGCAGTATTTTTACTATTTAATACTTTAAGCTGAGCTCTAATCACATGTTACTTCTTAGTCTCTTTTCTCCAAAGCGACTCACATACTCAACACTGTGGACAATCCCCTCTGGAGCACTTTGGGGTGAAGTGTCTCAGGGACACAATGACATGCTGACTGCAGAGGGGTTTGAACCTGTGACCCCTGACCCCAACGCACAATCCCACTGCGCCACACGCCTCCTCAATTGTTGTAAATCACTTCAATTCTATCTACATCACTTCCACCTGGAGGTTTAATGCTTAACAAATAAAGCTATATTGTATCTTAAGTTCTGCAAATATAATAATGTACAGTTGCAAGAAAAAGTGAACCCTTTGGAATGACCTGGATTTCTGCATAAGTTGGTCATAAAATGTGTTCTGATCTTCAGCTAAGTCACAACAATAGACAAACACAGTCTGCTTAAACTAATACCACACAAACAATGATATGTTTTCATGTTTTTATTGAACACACCATGTAAACATTCACAGTGCAGGATGTGAACCCCGAGGCTAAAGACTTCTTCAGAGCTAATTGGAGTCAGGAGTCAGCCAACCTGGAGTCCAACCAAGGAGACGAGATTGGAGGTGTTGGTTAAAGCTGCCCTGCCCTATAACAAATACACACCAGTCTTGAATGTGCTATTCCTAAGAAGCATTGCCAGATGTGAGCCATGCCTCACACAGAAGAGCTCTCAGAAGACCTACCATTAAGAACTGTTGACTTGCATAAAGCTGGAAAGGGTTCCAGAAGTATCTCTGAAAGCCTTGATGGTCATCAGTCCACGGTGAGACAAATTGTCTATACATGGAGAAAGTTCAGCACTGTTGCTACTCTCCTAGGAGTGGCCGTCCTGTAAAGATGACTGCAAGAGCACAGCGCAGAATGCTCAATGAGGGGAAGAAGAGTCCTAGAGAGTCAGCTAGAGACTTAAAGAGATCTCTGGCACATGCTAACATCTCTGTTGACGAATCTACGATACGTAAAACACTGAACAAGAATGGAGTTCATGGGAGGACACCATGGAGGAAGCCACTGCTGTCCAGAAAAAACATTGCTGCACGTTTGAAGTTTGCAAAAGAGCACCTGGATGGACCTAGCAAAATAATCAAAATAAAATAGAACTATATACTTTTTGAGAAGGCATACGTTATAGATCTTTATGAATACACATAATCATAATATGAAATAAGAGATGTCCCCAAACTATTAAAGATAACAAAAGTAGACATTACACAAATTACAATCTACATAAATAAGTTAAAACTGATGATCATTATTTCCCGTTAAATGTTCAGCCCACGTTACAGCTGCATGTATTTAGGTGGGTGTGTCATTTGAGTTATAATACGGAATATATTATTTAATAAGTTAATTACACACTGTAAATAAACATTAAGTATGTCACCTTTATGAATGTCTTAATGTTCTCCACACATTGAGACTTTCGCTTCTTAAATTATAGGAGTTTATATTCATCTTTGAACGGGTGAAAACTATTTCAGAAAATACAAATTTAAACTGTAACGTCTCATTCTGAAAAGAATTCAGGCGGCAGACCGAGCTGTTTTCTGATTGGACGATCCAGTTACGGGTCAATCTGACCAATGAGCGTACAGCTGTGCTCCTATATAGTCTGGTGAGAACTGTGACCGAGTTACTTTCTTCTCAACGTTGAAGAATAAACACGTAGAAAATGTCTGGTCGCGGAAAAGGTGCAGGAAAGGTTAGGGCGAAGGCCAAGACCCGCTCATCCCGGGCCGGGCTCCAATTCCCCGTCGGCCGTGTCCACAGGCATCTGAGGAAGGGCAACTACGCCCATCGTGTCGGTGCCGGAGCCCCGGTGTACCTGGCCGCTGTGCTGGAGTACCTGACCGCTGAGATCCTGGAGCTGGCTGGAAACGCCGCCCGGGACAACAAGAAGTCCCGTATCATCCCCCGCCATCTGCAGCTCGCCGTCCGCAACGACGAGGAGCTGAACAAGCTGCTGGGAGGAGTGACCATCGCTCAGGGAGGCGTGCTGCCCAACATCCAGGCTGTGCTGCTGCCCAAGAAGACCGAGAAGCCCGCCAAGAAGTGAGCACCCTGAACCCGCTTCTACCAACACCCCAAAGGCTCTTTTAAGAGCCACCCACATCCAACTAAAGAACATTCCTCTCTACACTACACGAGTACTCAAAGGCCCAGAACAGTGATCTCCCCCCTGCTCTATATGTATTGAGGTGTACAACATATAAAACCAGTCATAATTACACCAAGTAACTCAAAACTAAAAACACCCAAATTATATAGCAATACACACTTGAAACTCAACTCTAAATTACTATTAACGATGACATCTGTATTTCGGGGTGTAGCCTCTAAAGTAAAGCAAACTCCTCTTCACAATGTCCTTCGTGCATCCAGCAGGTTAATCACCTCATTCTCAAATGGTAGCGCTTTGGTTTCTACATCCGTCAGTCCACATAAATAAAGCCACAGCGTGTGTTGGACCCATCATTAATGTCTAACTCGGTTTACCTACACTCCATCAGGAGCTACTTGTTGGCAGGTGTCTGCAGTTCACCAACAGCTGTTTGGAGCAGGACGGAAATAATGGCTCTATTGTAGTGGATTGAATATTAGCACGTGTGTCTTTCTAACAGTTCTTTATTTATTTGTTATTTTAAGAAGTTAGGTATATCTAGGTACATAATATATTAATGAAGTTATCATCTCTTTAATGTGACCATTGTATATTATATCTATACACACATGGTACAAACTATTATACAGCACTATTTCAACATTAAATAAATCGGTAACATCTTAAATAATATTGTTTAAACTAAACTGTATGTTATGCCCAGCCCACACACAGTTAGATGCAAGTGACGCACTGCATGTTATGCAAAGTATCAGGTCTTTATGTGCAAACCTCTTCAACAACGTGAATGCTAGCCATGTACTTGCTAGTATTCTTTAGTTATGCTCCATTTGAGATAGAATCGTCACGACCGAAACATTTGGTTCAGTTTCAGTAATTGACGTGATCGTTTCGGTAGCGACAAAATGGAAAGGTAAGCAGGTACATCCCATAGTTCTGAAATACATGTGTTTTAACATTTTAGTTATACAACATCTCACTGAATGAGGGTCTAAGGATAGAGGGTGTCGTTTTTCTCATACTGATATTCTGAACAATCTGTGCTGTTGCATTTCCTGTAAAGATTCTCTACTGTAGGCTATTTTTATTATATGTACAGCACTTTGGCGCCACCAAAAATCGTTTATAAATGTGCTATAAATAAAACTGAATTGATTTATTGTACTATTTGTAGGCATTAGTATGAGCTTTATCTAAAGACACCACTAGATGTCAGTGTCGAGCCATAAATGAGAGCCTGCATTAGGTGCAATTTGGATCAGCATTATATACTATACTATCATAATGTGTTAATATGGACCATGCGTTAATAATCAAAGGGGGACAACGTGTTTATAAAGTATATGCACACATGTGTTTCAGGACTGGTTGCTCTGTAAGTGTGTGTGTGTGGCTCTTAAAAGAGCCGTTGTGTTTCGGTGTTCTGGTCTCAGGTCAGTTTAAGCCCTCTCTCCGCGGATGCGGCGGGCCAGCTGGATGTCCTTGGGCATGATGGTCACCCTCTTGGCGTGGATGGCGCACAGGTTGGTGTCCTCGAACAGGCCGACCAGGTAGGCCTCGCTGGACTCCTGCAGAGCCATGACGGCGGAGCTCTGGAAGCGCAGGTCGGTCTTGAAGTCCTGAGCGATCTCCCTCACCAGGCGCTGGAAGGGCAGCTTGCGGATCAGCAGCTCGGTGGACTTCTGGTAGCGGCGGATCTCCCTCAGAGCCACGGTACCGGGCCTGTAACGGTGGGGCTTCTTCACGCCGCCGGTGGCCGGGGCGCTCTTACGAGCAGCCTTGGTGGCCAGCTGCTTCCTGGGAGCCTTTCCTCCGGTGGATTTACGGGCGGTCTGCTTGGTTCTTGCCATGGCTAGCTGGAGTCTGCTTCTCTGTTGGAAAGCAGTAATGTGGAAGTCTTGTCTGTGTCTCTTATATAGCCAGAGCAGGCGCGGCAACGACGCTGATTGGTCGAATGTATAAACGTCACACTGCAGCTCAACTATTGGTTGGTCGAGATTGGAAAATTCAAATTTCGCGCTCATTTGTTAAACTTTTCTTATTATACATCCATGTGTGACATACAGCTTTTTTTAACACTTTGTCTATGATACAAAAGTCCAGCAAAGATGAATGATGAAACAATTATTCTTATGTATAGAATAATTTTATAATAATAATATTTTGACGTAAATATCACTATATTTCTAATGTTATTATAGCATTCTTAAAATAGTTTATATTATGTATGCGAATAAAACACCAAGACACATTTTAAGTATGTGTTACTTGGCAACAAACCCGTTATGATTTCTGATTCTCTAATAACAAAATAATGTCTTTAAATGGAGAAAATTAATGCTCAAATTATATGTTATCTGAGTTTCCTACTATGGAGTCAGCTATTTATAAGCAAAGCGATGACCTGAATCAAATACACTTTCAGTCACAGCTGGTGTGAAATTTGAGCATTAATTTGATTATAACTTTTTGGCAATGAAAGATGAAGAAATGACTTGAATGCATCTTGGAAATACACATCAATTCAATCCATGAACATCTTACTTGGTCCTGATATTCACTGCTGACTGGCTCGCATCATTCACAATGGAAATATAGCATGGCGTACTGCGTGGCTCAGGTAGACAGAGAATGTACTGAATGCTACTTGGGTGAAGTAGAATTCAGCAACATTAATACAGAAGCCTTATTGAAGAGAGGAAACCACGTGACATCCAGCAAAAGGGGCTTTCTCCTCCTGGGAACTCAGGAAACAAAGGTTTTCCAATCTTCTTTATTTTTGATTTCCTTCCTATTTAGGGTTAAAAAAAACATCTTGCAATTTAGCCTTTTTTAATTTAATTTAATTAAATGTTACAGTATGTCCACTGTAGAGGAAGTCAGGAACATTTTAGTTTGAAAAGACATCCACAATTGACAGATAGACTATGTAAAGTATTATGGTTATAGAGTGATATTAATACTAGAATACATTCAGCTTTATTTAAAACATAAATAAGTAATTGATCTGAACATTGCTGTTTATTTGGTTTTTGGTGAATCTTTCCAGATCTTCAAAGACCTGGAGTCAAAGTACTGAAAGCACCTCATTGGACTCCAGATGCAGATTTTCTAATTCTCGCTCACTCGGGCTGTTTCTGACGGATGTAGAAACCAAACCACTATTCATTTGAGAGTGTGGTGATTAACCTGCTGGATGTACGAAGGACATTGTGAAGAGGAGTTTGCTTTGCTTTAGAGGCTACACCCCGAAATACAGATACAATCAATAATAGTATTTTATAGTTAAGTTTTAAGTGTGTATTGCTATATAATCTGGGTGTTTTTAGTTTGAGTGACCTTGTGTAATATAGGACATGTTGTATATGTTGTACACCTCAATACATATAGTCAGGGTTCATACACTTTTTCACCAATGACCTCTCAATGACCTCTCCCTAATTTTCCATGACCAACAAAAAATTACCACTGAAAATGGTTTATTTTAACATGGAACAGGAAAATCAGGTCTGCATATGAAACATGTCGTGCCTATCTAAAACAAATCCATAGGCTTACTAGCTTCTACACGCCGAAGCAACTGCAGTCAGGGATGCAAACTCATCAGGTATGAAAAAGGTGACAAGGATCCGAGCCCACGGAATAAAATTAGAAATAACAGAGGATGTTAGCAGTCAGAACAACTAAAGCAGCAGTTAATGACAACAGAAACGCCAAAGAGTCACATCTAATATAAATATATAAAAGCATTTATTTTAATTGTGTAGCAGTGAGTTTATCATTCTGGCAGCACTGTTGAGCATTTTGAAAATGTATTTTCATGCCTCTCTGCAAGGCTTAGTCTTTCTATCTTTATAGCCACTGGTGTGAAGTAACCAAGTTCATAAACTCAAGTACTACTTGGGTACAATTTTGTTGTTTGATACTTGTTTAAGTATTTCAATGTTTTGCTACTTTGTTCTTCTACTCCTCTACAGTTCAGAGGTACATGGTGTACTTTTCCTCCACTACATGTATTAATACCTTTAGTTACTTCACAGATCTGGATGAATGATGTGAAATCTAATCAAGTGTTGAATCAGACTTCAGTTCCACCTGGAGTAAATCCACCAGCTACCCTGCAGTCTACAAAGTACTTCAGACTAGCTGCACCTCCACCAGCTACCCTGCAGTCTACAAAGTACTTCAGACTAGCTGCACCTCCACCAGCTACCCTGCAGTCTACAAAGTACTTCAGACTAGCTGCACCTTCACCAGCTACCCTGCAGTCTACAAAGTACTTCAGACTAGCTGCACCTTCACCAGCTTTGAGAACACTTTCATGATCAATCATTATAAACATATCATATATATTATTCTGAAATGGACCAATCTGCACAACGACTACTTTCACTGTCTTTCACTATATTTTGATGAGAATACTTTCCTACTTTCACTTGAGGAACATTTTGAATGCAGGACTTTTACTGTAACAGAGTATTCCTACACTCTGGTACTTCTACTCAAGAACAAGATCTGAGTACTTCTACTTTTACTCAAGTAGCCTACAATATCGATTCCTTAAATAATATTAGGACAGAAAAGCGTTTCAGTTCACATCACGCTCTGAACACCTGAGCGGCCCGTTCTAGCGGCTCAGTCTGTCCAGTGACTCCGCAGCTAACGAACGCACCGTAGATAATGTAGCTGACCCTCATCCCGAGCAGCAGAGTTCGACTCGAGCACACAGCTCGCGCTTCATATATTAAAAAATAACACCATGCGCGACATGATGGCACATAACAGCTCACGACCGCAGATTATTTCGGAAATTAGATACAATGTAAATTATATTTGACTCAACTTTAGTTACATTTTCATGACTTTTCCAAAACTTTGGGAAAAATATTTTTTTCCATAACCTTTACAGGGCCTGCAATTTACATTTTGAATTGTCCAGGTTTTCAATGACCTTACGAACTCTGTTAATAGTGCAAGGGGGGAGATTACTGTTCTGGGCCTTTACGTAGTTGTGTAGTGAAGAAAGGAATGTTCTTTAGTTTGAAGTGGGTGGCTCTTAAAAGAGCCTTTGGGGTGTTGGTAGAAGCGGGTTCAGGGTGCTCACTTCTTGGCAGCCTTCTCGGTCTTCTTGGGCAGCAGCACAGCCTGGATGTTGGGCAGCACGCCGCCCTGAGCGATGGTCACTCCTCCCAGCAGCTTGTTCAGCTCCTCGTCGTTGCGGACGGCGAGCTGCAGATGGCGGGGGATGATACGGGTCTTCTTGTTGTCCCGGGCGGCGTTTCCAGCCAGCTCCAGGATCTCAGCGGTCAGGTACTCCAGCACAGCGGCCAGGTACACCGGGGCTCCGGCACCGACACGATGGGCGTAGTTGCCCTTCCTCAGATGCCTGTGGACACGGCCGACGGGGAACTGGAGCCCGGCCCGGGAAGAGCGGGTCTTGGCCTTCGCCCTAACCTTTCCTGCACCTTTTCCGCGACCAGACATTTTCTACGTGTTTATTCTTCAACGTTGAGAAGAAAGTAACTCGGTCACAGTTCTCACCAGACTATATAGGAGCACAGCTGTACGCTCATTGGTCAGATTGACCCGTAACTGTGATCGTCCAATCAGAAAACAGCTCGGTCTGCCGCCTGAATTCTTTTCAGAATGAGACGTTAAAGTTTACATTTGAATTTTCTGAAATAGTTTTCACCCGTTCAAAGCTGAATATAAATTCCTGTAATTTAAGAAGCGAAAGTCTCAATGTGTGGAGAACATTAAGACAATCATAAAGGTGTCATAGTTAATGTTTATTTACAGTGTGTAATTAAATTATTAAATAATATATTCCGTATTATAACTCAAATGACACACCCACCTAAATACATGCAGCTGTAACGTGGGCTAAACATTTAGCGGAAAAAAATGATCATCAGTTTTAACTTATTTGTGTAGATTGTAATTTGTGTAATGTCTACTTTTGTTATCTTTAATATTTTGAGGACATCTCTTATTTCATATTATTATGTGTATTCATAAAGATCTATAACGCATGTCTTCTCAAAAAGTATATAGTTCTATTTTATTTTGATTATTTTGCTAGGCATTCTTCATTCTGTGTCTTTGTATGCACCAAATATACCAAAGCAAATTCCTTGTATGTGTTAACCTACTCGGTAATACAACCTATTCTCATTCCTATACATACATTATTATATTTGCAGAACTTAAGATACAATATAGCTTTATTAACCTCCAGGTGGAAGTGATGTAGATAGACAGAAATTGAAGTGATTTAGAACAATTGAGGAGGCGTGTGGCGCAGTGGGATGTGTGCGTTGGGTTCAAACCCCTCTGCAGTCAGCATGTCGTTGTGTCCCTGAGACACTTCACCCCAAAGTGCTCCTGTGGGGATTGTCCAGTGTTGAGTATGTGAGTCGCTTGGAGAAAAGAGACTAACAAGTGACATGTGATTAGAGCTCAGCTTAAAGTATTAAATATATAAAAATACTGCTGAAGTCAAATTAACATGTAAATAGTTAAAGAAAGATCACAGGAAGATGATCCAGGTGAGCATAGCAGTTTAATGTCATTACCATCAATACATCATTGAAAACCAGCATGTCATAAATACATGGTGTTAACTTGTACCATGTATAATTTTAGTTCTATTAAAAAGGCAACTATGTTGACGGATATCGGGACACTTTGAACGAGGAAAGCAGCAGTAGATGGAGTGGGTGGCTCTTAAAAGAGCCGTTGGGTTGTAGCAGCAGCGGCAGCAGGTTACTTGGAGCTCGTGTACTTGGTCACGGCCTTGGTGCCCTCAGACACGGCGTGCTTGGCCAGCTCTCCGGGCAGCAGCAGGCGGACGGCGGTCTGGATCTCCCTGGAGGTGATGGTGGAGCGCTTGTTGTAGTGAGCCAGACGGGAGGCCTCCCCGGCGATGCGCTCAAAGATGTCGCTCACGAAGCAGTTCATGATGCCCATGGCCTTGGAGGAGATGCCGGTGTCGGGGTGCACCTGCTTCATCACTTTGTACACGTAGATGGCGTAGCTCTCCTTCCTGGACTTCCTCCTCTTCTTGCCGGTCTTGCTGGCGGTCTTGATGACCGCCTTCTTGGAGCCCTTCTTGGGCGCTTTCACGCTGGCTGCTTCAGGCATGATCAACGGTTGAGGGTTCACAAAGTAGAATGTACTCACCGAGGGACAGCGTGGTCTATTTATATTCATGCGATGCAAATATTACTGTGCTGTTGCTCGCACGGGATTGGTTGAGTACTGTGCATGCGCAAAACAAATCACCCTTTGAGCATAGTTTTCGAGAACAGAAGAGAAACATGTTTTTTAATTGAAATCTAAATAATGAAATAAACCAAAAAAGACTTGATACGTTACAGTATATTGTTTGTTCAGATTAAGATAAAATATAAAATGGTTGAAGAACTTGGTCTTTTAAAAACTCAAAATGATAACCTAAATCAAGAAATATGATATCATACATAAACAATCAGATACTATATTACCCAACGCAATCTAGTGCAAGCCATTCAAACTGGGCAACAAAGAAAGCATGTCATAGTATTTCTAGAGATGACATGAAGGCTTCCCTGATGCCTTTCTAACAAACCTGTAAATGTCTGAATTGAATCGAGTGTGTGCATGAATGCAAATGTTTTTAAGTGAAGGGCTTTCTTGTATTTATATATGTGGTTGATGCAGTAAGCTAATGATTCCATGTGGAGAGAAGGGCTTTACACGTAATCAATAGGCTAGGGGAAAGGTACACATTAGATCATACATACCCTTAGACATTTCCAAAACCTAATGTAAATATTGAAACAACAGAAAAGAGGTGAGAGTGGACAACAATGCTAACAATATTTGAGACATTTGTTTTTGGATGTCTGAAGTCTAATCACTAATAGAGCATGGCATGATGACGACCTGGCAGGACATCTGGAGTAACTGAGTGGAGAGATAATAACATCATTTAAATCTGTCAATGTCAAATAATATAGGTGAATGTAGAATGTTGTAGATCAGGACTCAATGACACCATATTACATCACATGAAATGTGAGACTTAAAGAATGTGGGAAACATAATTAGTTGATAATGTATGGCTATGGTTTAGAAGATTCAGTGTAAGAATAGAAAGAATGAACGAACGAACGAACGAACGAACGAACGAACGAACGAACGTGGAAAGGGAAAAAGGGGTAAGACTTGTTTGGTGATGAATTAGTTTAGGTTAAAAGGGCTTTTTAATGTGAATGAAATTGGTTTAATATAAGCCATACATGTTTTTGGTTGTAATAATTATATGAGCTGTCTTTTACTATTACTGCTGGACATCAGCTTGTTGGAGCTGGTTGGTGTGGTTTCTTGATGAAATGCTTGTAATTCATTTCCTCCACAGGTATGACTGGAAGTTCACAGGCCCATCATTGAGTTAGGTGTTCATCCTTATTTCCATGATGAAATGTTTAGCCTTAAACGCATACATGTTGGTGCCTAAAACACCGTTGTCATTTCATATGTAAATCAGTCCTGTTATCTAAAGTGATAAAGTGTGATATCTGACAAGTTATCTGTTCAGGATATGTTGTTATTTAGATTTCTGTTATACTCACAAGATTATAGAATGAAAATAAAGAACAAATACCTGAAAAGTGTTCAAAAGTATTTTGTAACAGGTATTGTGTGATATGCTGGATAGTCCCTCAAATACAATTGAATAACCGAACAGGGGGAAGACCAAGATGCAGCACTGCAAATGTCTTCCACCGTCATTCCTCCGTGCAAAGCCGGTTTAGAGGATGAAATCCCTCTGGAGGAGAGCCCACTGATCCCGGTGGATGCATCCCAGAGACATACGCCTGTGACACAGCCAGTGTTTCTCCAGTAGTCCCCTCGTTATAATGTTAAATAAAGGAAAGCGTGAAAGTTGGTTTATCCTCACTGTTCATGTGATTAATACAAAACACTTCACTTAAATTCTAGTATAATTTTTTAAAACATCATATTGCATTATTCTACCTTTAGTAATAAACGGGTAATAACATGGATTGTAATAATTTATCTATTTTCAGAGTAGGCATTTTGATGAATTAGTAAAGGATCAAAAATGTGTTAATAAATCAGTGAATCACAAGGACAGAGCTCTCAAAGTGAGGTGGGCGGCTCTTAAAAGAGCCTTTGTGTGTTTCAGCCAGATGAGTTTATCCCCCGAAGCCGTACAGGGTGCGGCCCTGCCTCTTCAGAGCGTACACCACATCCATGGCGGTCACCGTCTTCCTCTTGGCGTGCTCGGTGTAGGTGACGGCATCACGGATCACGTTCTCCAGGAACACCTTCAGCACACCGCGGGTCTCCTCGTAGATCAAACCGGAGATACGCTTCACTCCGCCGCGACGAGCCAGACGGCGGATGGCGGGCTTGGTGATGCCCTGGATGTTATCACGGAGAACTTTGCGGTGGCGCTTAGCGCCTCCTTTGCCGAGTCCCTTTCCGCCCTTTCCTCTTCCAGACATAATTGCAGAGTTAAGATGTACTCACTAAGGATATCGGCCATATTTAAAGCTGATATGCGGACGTAGTTGAAGACACCCTGGTTAATTCTAGCCCGCCAGTTTGTTCCGTTCCTTTGTTCCCTCTCTGCTGCTCTTTTCACACACCGTGAGCCGATGCGTTTCCGGTTACGACAACCATCCTTCAAAATAAAAACCAGCAAATGGTTCATCTAATAATGTCATTTGTATCTCATTTATTTAGTGCGTGTATTACACCATTTTAACCTCCAATATTGCATTTTATGGGCCTGATGCCAACCAACTGCTATTTAGTATTTTTATATAATTATTTCACATTTAAATGTAATGTTTACATAAACTTATATATTAAGATATAGTTAGAAATTGTATATGTATCTTAAAGTTAGTGATATTGTATTATTAAAACTGGTTTGCATGTTTCTCAAATAATTCCTCAGAGAGGGTGTGTAGTTTTGTAAAATATTATATCAACTCAAAGATATTGTTAAGGACATGTCAAACTTTCAGAGCAATTGAAAGTATATTTCTTATAAATGTTGTCGTGACCACAAAATACAAGGCGACCAGGCAAAACCACATATTGTGAAACAAATAAAGATATGTGTTCTGTTTTATCCTCAACTTATATATTTTTAGTTAAACATTTATTTATTTAGTGTTTATTTATTGCTGTATTTATTTCTGTTATTTTAACATGTATTTATGCATTTATTTATGTTACTTATGTCATGTTCTGTCCTCAATACCTGGCTACAGTGCTCGTTGTGTGCTAAAGGTTCAAATTTAGCAAAGGTCTATGCCAGGGCTTCTCAAACTCCGAACCGAACCCTGTGTCCCATTAAAACAAAATCTGATTCTGATGCAAATTAAAGTGGACCTATTATGCTGTATTGGAAACTATATATTGTAGGGCCATACCTAAACAAAACATGTCTGTGAAGTTTTTTGCTTAAAATACCAAACAGTTCACCCATTGTAGCCATGCCTCATACTGCTCATACCCCTCTTTTTGCAGTCCTGTTTTGGGTCCGGACCATTGACCTTGTATAAAATTCACAAGTGGACCTTTAACAAAAAAGTTTGAGTACCCCTGGTCTATGCATTGGTTATTCATGCAGGTGCTCAAGGTTCAACACCCAAGAGGGGGGGGGGGCATATTTAGTCTTCTACTATACTGATGTTAAATAGGGAGAAATTGTCCCCACCACTGTTTATAACAAAGTGATGCCCATGGTAATAACAATGAAGACCTTCACAGATCAGTTGATTCTGCAGTATGACATGTTGTACACCTCAATACATATAGAGCAGGGGGGGAGATCACTGTTCTGGGCCTTTGAGTACTCGTGTAGTGTAGAGAGGAATGTTCTTTAGTTGGATGTGGGTGGCTCTTAAAAGAGCCTTTGGGGTGTTGGTAGAAGCGGGTTCAGGGTATTCACTTCTTGGAGGGCTTCTCGGTCTTCTTGGGCAGCAGCACAGCCTGGATGTTGGGCAGCACGCCTCCCTGAGCGATGGTCACTCCTCCCAGCAGCTTGTTCAGCTCCTCGTCGTTGCGGACGGCGAGCTGCAGATGGCGGGGGATGATGCGGGACTTCTTGTTGTCTCGGGCGGCGTTTCCAGCCAGCTCCAGGATCTCAGCGGTCAGGTACTCCAGCACAGCGGCCAGGTACACCGGGGCTCCGGCACCGACACGATGGGCGTAGTTGCCCTTCCTCAGATGCCTATGGACACGGCCGACGGGGAACTGGAGCCCGGCCCGGGATGAGCGGGTCTTGGCCTTCGCTCTGGCCTTTCCTCCGGTCTTGCCTCTTCCTGACATTTTCTGTTTAGGTTAGCAGAAAACAATACTTCCTCAACGTTTGGTGGTGGGGTATATAGTGAACATCTGACCGCTGATTGGTCAGGTCGAGTGGTACTACCATCGACCAATCAGAGAAGCGTTAGTCCATTCACTGTGTCAAGTACAATAGACCTCACATAATTAAATCATCGAATAGCATATACTATAAAATAGATCTGACTATACATATATACTGAAACAATATAGTGTATTCTTAGAGAAATATTTTAAAATAAAGTATACTTTAAAGGATCAAAGTGAAGCACACTATAAGATAGTGACAAAACAAATGAACAATGTGACCATTAAAGAATATCCAATATAATCTAATTTAATTATTAAACATACAAAATAAAGTAAAATAATTAATGTATTATCAAAATCAGGAGCTAATCCGATCTCCTCAAGTAAAAGTGAATTAATGTGTAATAATATAGTCACAATTATATGTAGCATTAAGTAAGTTTCGATGTACATTTATATGAAGTTGTATAGGCCTACAAAATATGTACATAGGGTGTATAGACTATCAAGGATATGGGAACATATGTATGTTGTGAGTGACTGTCAGAGGAGCCTTCTGTGAAGTAAATGTCTACTAATATAGCAACATAATAAAATGTGTTGTAAAATTTTGCAAATGAATATGCAGCAGATGGAAACAAACTGTATGCAAAATTATAATATTAAAACAGGAGAAGTGCTCTTTTGGTTTATGTGGGTGGCTCTTAAAAGAGCCTTTTGGAGATGAAGTAGAGGATCTGTTTACTTCCTCGATGATTTCCTGGCTGGTGCCTTCTTCGCTGCTTTGACAGCTGGTTTAACCGCCTTCTTCACAGCTTTCTTGGGGGTTACTGTCTTCTTGGGGGTCGCTGCCTTCTTGGGGGCTGCCTTCTTGGCCACCGCCACCTTCTTCTTCGGGCTCTTGGTGATCTTCTTCACGGGGGTTTTCTTGGCAGCAGTAGCAGGCTTCTTCGCTACCTTCTTGGGAGTTACTGCCTTCTTGGCTGCTGGCTTCTTAGCGGCGGGTTTCTTCGCTGCTGCCGGCTTCTTGGCTTTGGCTGCGGGCTTCTTCGCTGCCTTCTTGGGCTTCTCGGCGGCCTTAGCTGCCTTGAAGGAGCCGCTGGCTCCGGTTCCCTTGACCTGCACCAGGGCTCCATTCTCGAGTAACCTCTTCACGGCGCGTTTAATGTGAGCGGTGTGTTCGTAGCCCTGAGCGGCCAGCGCCTTCTTCAGAGCCTGGTAAGAGATCCCTGTACGGTCCTTGGAGGCGGTGACCGCCTTCAAGATGAGCTCAGCGGCTCCGGGACCAACCTTCTTGGCCGGCTTTGCTGCCTTCTTCTTCGGAGACTTGGCTGGTGCCTTTGCCGGGGCGGCGGCGGCGACTTCAGTGGGAGCTTGTTCTGCGGCCATGATGCTGTCGGGAGGATTCTCGGTCTGATGAGAGGATAGAGAAATCCCAGCGAAGAGAGGAACTTAAACACACCATGAGAACCGTAGAGACTCAACTCAGTGGCTCACGCAGGAGCTGCAGAAAAACTGTGCCACTTTGTGCTTTCTCTTCAGCTAAAACTGTACAAAATACACATTTAGAGAACGAGTTGAATTTCAAAAGTTAATCGAATTGATAGCGGATTACTTAATCTACATATAGAAGCCAAATAAAGCTTTAAATATTGTTGTGTTTTTATTGGGAAGGCTTTAAACCTCCTAAAACTACTGCCGTGAGAAGGACTAATCTGCGACTTTTTCCTATAAATGATCTCCTGAACAACTTAAAATGCTTCATATTCTCTATAAAACTAGTAATATAGTTAGGCGAGATGTTGTTTTAAAGACTCAAGGTGAAAGAAGGCAGTAGTTGTAAACAATTGTTTGTTAAACAGAGGTAATTCTGCTGTCTGCAAACACACTCCCATCAGGACAGGCCCTGGCTGTGTTCTAAATACAGTCTTTGTTACCCAACAGTGAGAGACCTTCATTTAGCACAGCTGTTCTCATGTACATCACAATACAACTATATTTATATAGTAGTATGATTTATAATAACAATCTGAAATGTGTTAGACAGATTATATATCTAACCTGTAATGACAGAAAGGCTCTCATACAGACACGCACTCCCTCTAGTAGTATATGAACTCCCTTTAAAGAGGAACCATGTGTTGAAACACTGAATTCCTGCAAACATCACTCTGTATTATGCCATTACATATTTGGTATGTCCCAATACAGTTTATGTCGAATGCAGGATGCCATCCGGTCAGTTTTGCAATTTGTTACAGAAAGAGTAGACATACGTGTTGAGCGGTTCCTTTAAAATATTGCATTTCAGGTTCTTAATATTAAGAAGATAAGATAAGAAGTACTTGATTGATCCCAAGTTGGGAAATGTTTGTGTTGCAGCAGCATAAAAGACATGGCATTGTACAAAAACAATTAAAAGACAAGAACTAAACAAGAAAGTAGAACATGTACAGCAAAGAAATAATCTACATAACACAAATGTCTTTACTTTTTGTGTTAAGTTTAATTTATTTAAGGGAAATCAATTAAGTTGCATTTGGCAGACAAGACAAAACAAGAAGCCAAATGTAGAAACCCAACATTACCTTGATAAAATACAAACAAAATGTAAGGAATTATAAATGTGTTCAGCTTAATTTTCAGCATTGACACAAAACAACCAATTTAAGGACTAATTAGAAACGAAACAAACATGTAGTTTGTATTTGTGTTCGGTTTATCATGGGACCTTGTCGATATAATTACTGTTAGAAAAACAACTATTAATCACAAAATGCTTCACTAGATATAGCTAAACCCTCCCAAAAAGCCTATACATATTATTCAGGTGGATTCCTAATACACAAATACATGTCACTGTTTTATAGGTTCATATAAAAGCATATACAAATGTGTTTGCTGACTTAAATGTTAAATTACATTCTCTTTTGTTCAAACTGCTTATCGCGTATACTTCATGGTGACATTAAGGCCATAACGTGTCGGACAATCACGAGGAGAAAATGCTTCTCTTCTAAAATAAGCCACAAGCCAAACATTTTTTATTTTTTAAAACACTGAACAAAAATATTAACACAACACTTTTATTTTTGCCACCATTTCTCATGAGCTGAAATGGTATGTTATACCAGTCTGGTTTCAAGGCAGGCCACTCCACAGAAACTGCTCTCATTGCTGTCTCTGAGGAAATGCAAACGGCTAAAGCAGCCTCCCTCTCCTCTGTCATCATCCTGCTCGACCTGTCTGCTGCATTCGACACGGTGAACCATCAGATCCTCCTTCGCTCTCCAAGAACTTGGAGTTTCAGGCTCTGCACTTTCCTTCCTCACCTCATACCTCAAAGACCGTACCTACAGGGTAAGTTGGAGAGGGTCCGAGTCCGACCCTTGTCAATTAACTACAGGGGTCCCTCAGGGCTCTGTTCTTGGTCCCCTCCTCTTCTCCCTGTACACAAACTCGCTCGGATCAGTCATTAGCCCGCATGGTTTTTCATACCACTGCTACGCTGAAGACACCCAATTAATCCTGTCCTTCCCCCGCTCAGAGACCCAGGTCGTCGCACGCATCTCTGCTTGTTTAGCTGACATCTCTCAGTGGATGTCCGTTCATCACCTCAAGCTCAACCTTGACAAAACTGAACTGCTTTTCCTTCCGGGAAAAGATTGTCCCACTCTTGACCTGACTATCAACATCGGCACCTCTGTTGTTTCCCCGACTCAGACTGCAAGGACTCTGGGTGTGACCCTAGATAACAACCTGTCCTTCACTGCAAACATCGCTGCTACAACCCGCTGCTGCAGATACACGCTTTACAACATCAGGAGGATGCGTCCCCAGCTGACTCAGAAAGCGACGCAGGTTCTGGTCCAGGCTCTCGTCACCTCACGCCTAGACTACTGCAACTCCCTCCTGGCTGGTCTGCCTGCATGTGCCATCCAACCTCTGCAGCTCATCCAGAATGCAGCGGCTCGCCTGGTCTTCAACCTTCCTAAATGTTCCCACACCACGCCGCTCCTCCGCTCCCTCCACTGGCTTCCGGTAACTGCTAGAATCCACTTCAAGACTCTGGTACTTGCGTACCATGCTGCGAATGGATCTGGCCCTTCCTACATCCAGGACATGGTTAAACCGTACACCCCAGCACGTGCACTCCGCTCTGCATCAGCCAAACGACTCGCTGCACCCTCGCTGCGAAGGGGGACCCAAGTTCCCATCAGCAAAAACACGTGGGTTTGCTATCCTGGCTCCAAAATGGTGGAATGAGCTCCCCATTGACATCAGGACGTCAGAAAGCTTACACACCTTCCGGCACAGACTGAAAACTCATCTCTTTCGACTCCACCTCGAGCGATAGAACTATTAACAAAGCACTTATATACTAACAAAGGGCTGGCTTATCTAAAGCCAGTTGAGCAGCACTTGAAATACTTGGCTCTATGAAACCTGATTATATGATTCTGTTTTCTTCAAGTTTGTGTCTTCCTGGTCGAATGTACTTATTGTAAGTCGCTTTGGATAAAAGCGTCAGCTAAATGCAATGTAATGTAATTATGGTGTCAGAATACCAGTCAGTTTCTGGTGTGACCACCATTTGCCTCACGCATTGCAACACATCTCCTTTGCATAGAGTTGATCAGGTTGTGGATTGTTGCTCCGCTCCTCTTCAATGGCTGACACTGACAGCATGTTGATGCCTGTGAGGTGGCTGGAATATCTTGGCAAGGAGTGCTCACTAACACAGATTTAGACACATTTGTAAACAATATTTGAGATAAATATTCCTTTTGTGTTCATAGAAAAAGTCTGATTGAAAAAGATCTTTAATTATGCTCCAAATATCTGGAATATACAGGTCCTCTGACTTCTTTTAAATCCAGACTGAATACTTTTATTTTTGCCACTGCTTTCAATTGAACTATTCATTTCTCACACTGCACTGTAACTTTTACTCATGTACATTTTATTCATGTTTTATTATCTTTGCTTTGAATGAGTGTTTTAAAATGCCATTTTATAATATGTTTCCGCTGCACTATTTCTTAACGCTCTTAATACTAAAAGCACATTTACAGTATTATTTTAATCCTATATATACATATGATTTAGGGCGTGGTGGTGCGAAGTCGATAGGGACTTGGCTTGGCAATTGGAAGGTCACCAGTTCAAGTCCCGGCAAGACCAAGTGCTACCGAGGTGTCCCTGAGCAAGGCACCGTTCCCTAAACTGCTCCCGGGGCGCTGTTCAAAAATGGCTGCCCACTGCTCCTAACACTAGGATGGGTCAAATGCAGAGAAACAATTTCCCCACGGGGATTAATAAAGTATATCAAAAAAAAAAAAAAAAATTGGCAAGAGTGTTTAAACATTTGTCAGAATTTTTAACTGTGAGCAAATTAGGTGATTAAATAATAATATTGTAGTATCATCGTGGTGAAAATCTAAAGATTAAAGCTTTGATTAACCTATTTTCAGAACCAGCTCCAATTATAATGCAAGATAAACATGAAAGCAAACAGTAATGAATGCCACCGTATTAAATAGTAAATATAATATTGTGATTATACAATTGTGAGGATTATTAAAGCGATAAACAATCAATGATGTAAGACAAAATATATATTTCCAAAACAATGCAACAGGTTTAGGTTTACTGCATGAGAAAAGGTCTTTTCAGAATAAAGAATAAGTTGTATAAATAAACATGAATTGTATGTGCATTCACTTGAATGTGTAAGAAATACATGTAAATAATCTCACATTTCGAGATTTCTAAAGCAGAAACAAACAAAACACACTGACTCTCCATCAGAGCAGGAGCACGGACCTCAGCCTCTTTTCAGTGTGTTTGCAGAGTACAAATGAACCTCTGTTTCATACAGATTCAATACAAAATATTACTGTGTTTTACCTTAAATCTATTAACAAACATATACTCTCAACATATATCTAGTTTTAAGAAGATTACAAAGTATTTAGGAAGACATTTAGAGAGGAAAGTCACAGATTAGCGACTCACACGCAGTAGTTTGGGAAGGTTCAGAGTCTTCCCAGTAATAATATACAAATATATTGAGGTTGATTTCACTTTTGCATTAAAATAAACTCGTTCGCTATCGTTTAGGGTGAATTGTACACTATATTGTTTCCTCCAGATGTGATTTTATGACATGTGTTCGTGAAGAGAAAACACAAAGTGGCACAGTGAGACAGGCTGCGGTTGAGTCTCTACGGCTCTCATGGTGTGTTTAAGGCCCGCTCTTTGCTGGGATTTCTTTCTCTGTCTCACCGAGTCCAGATTATCCACTCTTGCGGCTTTCACACCAGCGCTTTTCAGTTTCTAGCTCCCAGCGGGAGCTTTTCTGGTTCAGCTCCGGTTTCCCTTTTCAGCTCCCGCTCTGTTCACACCGCCCACTGGCGCCCCAGAGCTGCGTCATGACGTCACCGTGTACATCGCTGATTTGCTCCCCAACGGCAGCCATTACGGCGCTCACAACAACAACAACAAACAACTGCGTCGGGTCGATGATCGTGTTGCTTTTAATCACACGAAGCCAGAATAAATTGAATAACGACTTCTCCAACCTCCAACCTTCTCTCTCTTCTCGTGCCGCTTGGACTGGGAGGTCGTGGCGGCCTGTGGGCAGGAGCCAGGAGTAGGCCAACTCCTGACATTACACATATGATACGATATGGTTGTGTATGGTAATGTTTTGATTGTATTGCATTGTATATTACCATTAAAGTGGATTATTGTTTAACGGTTAAGTGTATGCTCTGGATTTCCTTCATGTAAGATAACAGCTTGTTTAGGGACGCGGGGAGATTTGGAAATGCGGCCCTAGTTATCATTTATATCTCCTAACAACGTGCAATAGGATGCCGTGTGTAAATTGAAAATATAATACTTTTGCAACATAGGTTTTATAGGTGGTGCTATCTGTTTTGTGTGGCGTGGTGTCTACAAGCAAGTCAATGCATTCATTGGGTGGTATTGTAGCGCCAGGAAAAGGGGAGTCGGAGGCGGTGTAATTCAGAACGGAGTTCCACTCTTTATTATCCATTAAATATAGAGAGGGTCAAACACAAATCGTCTGCTCTGCTTAACGAGCTAGCAGGAATGGAGGCTAACTCTCCAGGTGTTCCCACTAAGGGTCCGTGTGGCAACACAATAAGAGAGGTGAATTATGTCCCATAACGTGTCACCACAGTATCAGAGTTTACACAGGTCTGTAAATGCAAATGGAAAACAATTGGCCACAGCAAATCATTTTATATTAAACATGGAATTTTTACTTTTGAATACTTCAGTACAAAGTATGTATTGAAATAATTTAAGTGATATATAAATTCATTTGATTGAATAAAAGGTATAATATGTGGTAAACTGAAGAGCCCTCTTCTTGGTGAGCCGAGCCAAATGATCCGGCTCACCAAGAAGAGCCGGAATTCCCATCACTAATACCCAGTAGTCCCCCTCGTTATAATGTTTAATAAAGGAAAGCGTGAAAGTTGGTTTATCCCTCTCGGTTAATGCAGTACAAACCACTTTACTTAAAATTCTAGTATAATATTTTTTTTTAATCATATTGCATTATTCTACCTTTAGTAATAAACAGGTAATAACATGGATTTTAATTATCTATATTAGAGTAGGCATTTTGATGAATTAGTAAAGGATAAAAAAACGTGTTTAATAAATCAGTAAATCACAAGGACAGAGCTCTCAAAGTGAGGTGGGCGGCTCTTAAAAGAGCCTTTGTGTGTTTCAGTCAGATGAGTTTATCCCCCGAAGCCGTACAGGGTGCGGCCCTGCCTCTTCAGAGCGTACACCACATCCATGGCGGTCACCGTCTTCCTCTTGGCGTGCTCGGTGTAGGTGACGGCATCACGGATCACGTTCTCCAGGAACACCTTCAGCACACCGCGGGTCTCCTCGTAGATCAGACCGGAGATACGCTTCACTCCGCCGCGGCGAGCCAGACGGCGGATGGCGGGCTTGGTGATGCCCTGGATGTTATCACGGAGCACTTTGCGGTGGCGCTTAGCGCCTCCTTTGCCGAGTCCCTTTCCGCCCTTTCCTCTTCCAGACATAATTGCAGAGTTATGATGTACTCACTATGGATAACGGCCATATTTAAAGCTGATATGCGGACGTGGTTGAAGACACCCTGGTTAATTCTAGCCCGCCAGTTTGTTCCGTTCCTTTGTTCCCTCTCTGCTGTTCTTTTCACACACCGTGTGAAATACTTCTAATGCCATTTCTCCCACTAATTCGGGCCATCATACTGTATGTATGTATTGAATGTGTGTGTGTGTATACAGGGGCGCCGTTTACCTACAGGCAAGTGCTTGGACCAGATGGGAGCCCCCAAATAAAGTAGATTAATCCAATCCAACTTTATTTATATAGCACTTTAAAACCTCCTGACCAAAGTGCCTGTACAGAGATACATAAAATATAAAATCACATGGCTCAGCTCACAAAACATAAAATAAATAAATACATTTAAAATAAAAGATACAAACACAAAACAAACCAGAATAAAGCTAAACATTTCAAAATAAAAAATAAAATATTAAGAAGGTCCACAGCAACAACAACACAACCAACAACAACACATGAAAACACCTTAATGTACTGCAACGACACGTCGGGAAACCCCCTCAAGGGGGCCCCATTTATAGCGCGCCGAAACCGCTTCTTAATTTCAGTTTCGTTGATCCGCTCCGGGGGTGGGGGGGGGGGGGGGGACTTTACTGGCGTTGATCCGGACCATTAACTAGTATAAAATTCAGTGAAACCTTTAACAAAAAAGTTTGAGTAACCCCTGGTCTATGCATTGGTTATTCATGCAGGTGCTCAAGGTCAACACCCCAAGGGGGGGGCAGCATATTTTGTCTACTATGCTGATGTTAAATAGGGAGAAATTGTCCCCACCACTGTTTATAACAAAAGTGATGCCCATGGTAATGACAATGAAGACCTTCACAGATCAGTTGATTCTGCAGTATGACATGTTGTACACCTCAATACATATAGGGCAGGGGGGAGATCACTGTTCTGGGCCTTTGAGTACTCGTGTAGTGAAGAGAGGAATGTTTCTTTAGTTGGAAGTGGGTGGCTCTTAAAAAGAGCCTTTGGGGTGTTTGGTAGAAGCGGGTTCAGGGTGCTCACTTCTTGGCGGGCTTCTCGGTCTTCTTGGGCAGCAGCACAGCCTGGATGTTGGGCAGCACGCCCTCCCTGAGCGATGGTCACTCCTCCCAGCAGCTTGTTCAGCTCCTCGTCGTTGCGGACGGCGAGCTGCAGATGGCGGGGGATGATACGGGACTTCTTGTTGTCCCGGGCGGCGTTTTCCAGCCAGCTCCAGGATCTCAGCGGTCAGGTACTCCAGCACAGCAGCCAGGTACACCGGGGCTCCGGCACCGACCACGATGGGCGTAGTTTGCCCTTCCTCAGATGCCTGTGGACACGGCCGACGGGGAACTGGAGCCCCGGCCCGGATGAGCGGGTCTTGGCCTTCGCTCTGGCTTTTCCTCCGGTCTTGCCTCTTCCTGACATTTTCTGTTTAGGATAGCAGAAAACAATAGTTCCTCAACGATAGGTGGTGGCCTATATAGTGAACATCTGGCCGCTGATTGGTCAGGTTGAGTGGTACTACCATCGACCAATCAGAGAAGCGTTAGTCCATTCACTGTGTCAAGTACAATAGACCTCACATAATTAAATAATCGAATAACATATACTATAAAATAGATCTGACTATGCACATATATTCAAACAATATAGTGTATTCTTAGAGAAATATTATAAAATGAAGTATACTTTAAAGGATCAAAGTGAAGCACACTATAAAATAGTTTGGCATGCTGAAGTGACAAAACAAATTAACAATGTGACCATTAAAGTATATCCAATATAATCCTTGGGGGTTTAATTATTAAACATACATAATAAAGTAAAATAATTAATTTATTAACAAAATCAGGAGCTAATCCGATCTCCTCAAGTGAATTAAGTCACAATTATATGTAGTATTAAATAAGTTTCGATCCAGACATATTAAAATAAAATTAAAAACTATGTACATTTATATGAAGTTATATAGGCTACAAAATATGTACATAGGGTTTATACACAATCAAGTATATGGGAAAATAATGTATGTTGTGAGAGACTCTAAGAGGAGCCTTCTGTGAAGTAGAGGTCTACTAATATAGTAACATAATAAAATGTGTTCTAAAAAAAAATGTATAACGATTATGACAATATTAATGATATAGCATTCAATGTTACAATAATGTTCATAAATATCGTTTTGATTGTGGTCATCTTCGAATTAACTAATTTATACGATAATGATAAATATCCACAATGTCTTCTGGTTTTGCAAATAAATATGTAGCAGGTGTAAACAAACTTGTATTTATGCAACATTATAATATTAAAACAGGAGAAGTGCTCTTTTGGAGTATGTGGGTGGCTCTTAAAAGAGCCTTTTGGAGATGAAGTAGATGTTCTGTTTACTTCCTCGATGCTTTCCTGGCTGGTGCCTTCTTCGCTGCTTTGGCAACTGGTTTAACCACCTTCTTCACAGCTTTCTTGGGGGTTACTGTCTTCTTGGGGGTCGCTGCCTTCTTGGGTGCTGCCTTCTTTGCCACCACCTTCTTCTTCGGGCTCTTTGTGATCTTCTTCACGGGGATTTTCTTGGCAGCAGTAGCGGGCTTCTTCGCTACCTTCTTGGGTGTTACTGCCTTCTTGACTGCTGGCTTCTTCGCGGGCGGGTTTCTTCACTGCTGCTGCCGCCGGCTTCTTGGCTTTGGCTGCGGGCTTCTTCGCTACCTTCTTGGGCTTCTCGGCTGCCTTGAAGGAGCCGCTGGCTCCGGATCCCTTGACCTGCACAAGTGATCCCTTCTCGAGTAACCTCTTCACGGCGCGTTTAATGTGAGCGGTGTGTTCGTAGCCCTGAGCGGCCAGCGCCTTCTTCAGAGCCTGGTAAGAGATACCTTTGCGGTCCTTGGAGGCGGTGACCTCATTCAAGATGAGCTCAGCGGCTCCGGGACCAATCTTCTTTGCCGGCTTGGCTGCCTTCTTCGAGGACTTGGCGGGTGCCTTTGCTGGTGCCTTTGCCGGGGCGGCGACGGCGACTTCAGTGGGAGCTTCTTCTGTTGCCATGATGCTGTCAGGAGGATTCTCGGTCTGATGAGAGGATAGAGAAATCCCAGCGAAGAGAGGAATTTAAACACACCATGAGAACCGTAGATACTCAACTCAGGAGCTGCAGAAAAACTGTGCCACTTTGTGCTTTCTCTTCAGCTAAAACTGTAAAAAATACACATTTAGAGAACGAGTTGAATTTGAAAGGTTAATCGAATTGATAGCGAATGACTTTATCTTTACTTAGAAGCGAAATAAAGCTTTAAATATTGTTGTCTTTTTATTGGGAAGCCTTTAAACCTCCTAAAACTACTTGCCGCGAGAAGGACTATCGGCGACTTTTGTCCTATAAAAGATCTCCTGAAACACTTTAAAATGCTTCATATTCTCAATAAACTAGTAATATAGTTAGGACGAGATGTTGTTTAAAAAGACTCAAGGTGAAAAAAAGGCAGTAGTTGTAAACAATTATTTGTTAACAGAGGTATTCTGCTGTCTGGCCCAAATCACCACTCCCATCGGACAGGCCCCTGGCCTGTGTCCTAAATACAGTTTTTTGGTTACCCACAGTGAGAGACCTTCATTTAGCCACAGCTGTTTCTTCATGTACATCACAATACAACTATATTTATATAGTTAGGTATGTATTTGATATAACAATCTTAAATGTGTTAGGACAGATTATATATCTAACCCTGAATGACAGGAAAGGCTTCTCATACAGACACGCACCTCCCTCTGGTAGTATAGGAACTCCTTTTACTGTCAAACTTGTGTTTTGGGTTTTAATTCTGAGAAAAATGGAAAGTAATTTATACTTGACGCAAACACAGGGGATCATGAAATCAAATGAATAATATCACTTCAATTTCTGTTTATCTACATCACTTCCACCTGGAGGTTTAATGCTTAACAAATAAAGCTATATTGTATCTTAAGTGCTGCAAATATAATAATGTATGTACAGTGTATGTATACGAATGGGAATAGGTTGTAAACGAAGGTAAGTTTTAACCGTTTGTTTTTTCGTTCTAATTGAAACAAAATTAACGGGTCGTTTTTTTGTTTTTCAATTTTGCCCCAAAACGAAAAAACGGAAATTCAGCTCGTTTTTTCGTGTTTCTGTTCTTACTGTTAAAACAAGTATACCACTTTCGTTTCCATAAGTGGGTGTGTCTCCAGCGTCTCCTTGCTTCTGATTGGCTAGTGTGCCCTATGCTTGCGCTGTACTCTTCAAAATAAAGGTTCTACGTCTTTGCCTTTAGACTGCGTTACAAATATACGTATATTATTATATTCATACATACAAGTACAGAACAGTCTGTCCGTATGTCTGTCTTTCTATGTATATGTCTGTCTCGATGTCTTTCTATCTCGATGTCTGTCTGTCTGTCTTTCTGTAACTATATTTTAGAGTTTAAAGCGTAGCCACTTTTACTCCACAACATATATTTAAAACCTTTAGTAACTTTACAGATTTGGATTATTATGTGAAATATCATCAACACTTAAATCAGACTTTAGTTCTACCTGGAGTAAATCCACCATCTACCCTGCAGTCTACAAAGTACTTCAGACTAGCTGCACCTTCACCAGCTCTGAGAACACTTTCATGATCAATCATTATAAAACATATCATATATTATTCTGAAATGGACCAATCTGCACAACGACTACTTTCACTGTCGCTATTTCCCTATATGTTGATGAGAATACTTTTCTCCTTTCACTTGAGGAACATTTTGAATGCAGGACTTTACTAACAGAGTATTCCTACACTCTGGTACTTTTACTCAAGTACACGATCTGAGTACTTATACTTTCACTCAAGTACAAGATCTGATTACTTCTACTTTTACTCAAGTACAAGATCTGAGTACTTCTACTTTCACTCAAGTACAAGATCTGATTACTTCTACTTTTACTCAAGTACAAGATCTGAGTACTTCTACTTTTACTCAAGTACAAGATCTGATTACTTCTACTTTTACTCAAGTACAAGATCTGAGTACTTCGACAACCTCTGATTAATGTTTGATTTCCAAATGTTCTGTTAATGCGAGGATGATAAAATACTAGTGTTTGATTGTATTGCCTTACGTATGCAGCTATTTGCCTGTGTTTAGAAACATAATTAAACATACCATGGACACACATTCAAACAATTTTCCATTTATTAAACATTGCAGATGAACAATTAACAAGTCATACAGCTAAA
Organism: Pseudochaenichthys georgianus; assembly: GCF_902827115.2. NCBI lineage: Eukaryota > Metazoa > Chordata > Actinopteri > Perciformes > Channichthyidae > Pseudochaenichthys > Pseudochaenichthys georgianus. Next base: position 172,530 of record NW_027262958.1, read on the forward strand.
GAAAACTACAACAATAATTTTCTGTATGATGATATCATGGAACCTGGAATTTGAACACACACCACTTAACAATAAACAATAAACTTAACAATAAACGACTGAACTGCTGTCCACTTTAGGGTATAGGGTCCTGTATATTGATTATTCTCACAATACAAATAAATGTAACGAGCCCTGAATGATGGGTTTTCTTTGAGACGTATAGGAGCTGAGTTGAGGCTTAATAATGATGTGACAGAAATATATTTAAGCAATAGCTCACGACAGGCCGTGGTATATGCTCATTATATCACAGCTAAGGGGCGTGGTTCAGCCCGACGCGAAGCGGAGGGTGGACAACCAAGCAAACTGTTTGCAGTTTGCTTTTCAGCCCAACTGTATACTGTTTTTCTCAGGCGCGGAGGGATACTGACTTGTTGTGAAAAGTAACTTACAATTCTTCCCGTGGTATACGCTCAGTATATCACGGCTAAGAACCAATCAGATTGCTTGATTTGACTAGTCCGTTTTATATTTATTATGAATACAAATAAAATAAAAGAAGCCTCCCGTGAGTTACATCAAGATTACATACAAAAGAGTGGGAAAGTAGAAGGTCAATTATATAAATATAGAATAGAAAATATCAAGAAGATACTGTAAATAATATCTACAATAAAACAGTTTAGTGCCTGATAGGAGGATGTGCAAAACAGACAAACTAATAAGGCTTTATTTAAACATTAAAGAATACTTTAGGCTAAGGTCTTCTTTTAAATAAGAGAAAAGCTTTGGGGGTATCTATCTACAGATACATATTAAGCCTGACAAAGTACATCTAATATATTGCATGGTTTGTTTTGGAACTTGACAATCAACTTTCCTGCAATGTTAACTATGTTGAAGCACTTATTTTAACAGATATTATACATATTTATTATACTCGTATAAGATGTTAGATAGAATAAGAAATGTGCCGAATATGAGAGTTTAATGGTGGAGGTACACACATATTGATAGATGTCTTGTAATGCACTGTTGAGGAACCTGTGACCCAAGTTTTACATTCATTGCATAACTACACCGTAGTTGTGTATATGATAATTATGTCAATAAACCTGAGAAAATCTTGAAATCTTGAAAGGGATGTGCAAAATATCAATTATATACAGTCTTTAATGAACGATTAGAGAATAACAAGTAAGGAATATGCTTTATACGGATCTGCAGATAAATGTTTAGTCTTCTCAAGCACCAACTATCAAATATCTTGCCTGATTGTTGGCACTTGACGATCACCTTCACTGAATCTCACTCAGGTGTAACTAAAGTCTGATTTAAGGGTTGTTTATATTTCACATCATTAATCCAAATCTGTAAAGTAACTAAAATAAATGCAGTAAAAATACCACATTAACCTTAAAGAAAGCCCTCAGGATTATAAAAGACCCCATCACCCCAGCCACAAACTGTTCTGTCTGCTGCAGTCTGGCAGGCGGTACCGCAGCATCCGGACTAAAAACCACCAGAGACAGGGACAGCTTCATCCCACACTTCCTCAGATGCCTATGGACACGGCCGACGGGGAACTGGAGCCCGGCCCGGGATGAGCGGGTCTTGGCCTTCGCTCTGGCCTTTCCTCCGGTCTTGCCTCTTCCTGACATTTTCTGTTTAGGTTAGCAGAAAACAATACTTCCTCAACGTTTGGTGGTGGGGTATATAGTGAACATCTGACCGCTGATTGGTCAGGTCGAGTGGTACTACCATCGACCAATCAGAGAAGCGTTAGTCCATTCACTGTGTCAAGTACAATAGACCTCACTAATTAAATCATCGAATAGCATATACTATAAAATAGATCTGACTATACATATATACTGAAACAATATAGTGTATTCTTAGAGAAATATTTTAAAATAAAGTATACTTTAAAGGATCAAAGTGAAGCACACTATAAGATAGTGACAAAACAAATGAACAATGTGACCATTAAAGAATATCCAATATAATCTAATTTAATTATTAAACATACAAAATAAAGTAAAATAATTAATGTATTATCAAAATCAGGAGCTAATCCGATCTCCTCAAGTAAAAGTGAATTAATGTGTAATAATATAGTCACAATTATATGTAGCATTAAGTAAGTTTCGATGTACATTTATATGAAGTTGTATAGGCCTACAAAATATGTACATAGGGTGTATAGACTATCAAGGATATGGGAACATATGTATGTTGTGAGTGACTGTCAGAGGAGCCTTCTGTGAAGTAAATGTCTACTAATATAGCAACATAATAAAATGTGTTGTAAAATTTTGCAAATGAATATGCAGCAGATGGAAACAAACTGTATGCAAAATTATAATATTAAAACAGGAAGTGCTCTTTTGGTTTATGTGGGTGGCTCTTAAAAGAGCCTTTTGGAGATGAAGTAGAGGATCTGTTTACTTCCTCGATGATTTCCTGGCTGGTGCCTTCTTCGCTTTGACAGCTGGTTTAACCGCCTTCTTCACAGCTTTCTTGGGGGTTACTGTCTTCTTGGGGGTCGCTGCCTTCTTGGGGGCTGCCTTCTTGGCCGCCACCTTCTTCGGGCTCTTAGTGATCTTCTTCACGGGGGTTTTCTTGGCAGCAGTAGCAGGCTTCTTCGCTACCTTCTTGGGAGTTTACTGCCTTCTTGGCTGCTGGCTTCTTAGCGGCGGGTTTCTTTCGCTGCTGCCGGCTTCTTGGCTTTGGCTGCGGGCCTTCTTCGCTGCCTTCTTGGGGCTTCTCGGCGGGCCTTAGCTGCCTTGAAGGAGCCGCTGGCTCCGGTTCCCTTGACCTGCACCAGGGCTCCATCTCGAGTAACCTCTTCACGGCGGCGTTTAAATGTGCTGCGGTGTGTTCGTAGCCCTGAGCGGCCAGCGCCTTCTTCAGAGCCTGGTAAGAGATCCCTGTACGGTCCTTGGAGGCGGTGACCGCCTTCAAGATGAGCTCAGCGGCTCCGGGACCAACCTTCTTGGCCGCTTTGCTGCCTTCTTCTTCGGAGACTTGGCTGGTGCTTTGCCGGGGCGGGCGGCTTCAGTGGGAGCCTTGTTCTGCGGCCATGATGCTGTCGGGAGGATTTCTCGGTCTGATGAGAGGATAGAGAAATCCCAGCGAAGAGAGGAACTTAAACACAACCATGAGAACCGTGAGAGACTCAACTCAGTGGCTCACGCAGGAGCTGCAGAAAAAACTGTGCCACTTTGTTGCTTTCTCTTCAGCTAAACTGTACAAAAATACACATTAGAGAACGAGTTGAATTTCACAAGTTAATCGAATTGATAGCGGATTACTTAATCTACATATAGAAGCCAAATAAAGCTTTAAATATTGTTGTGTTTTATTGGGAAGGCTTTAAACCTCCTAAAACTACTGCCGTGAGAAGGACTAATCTGCGACTTTTTCCTATAAATGATCTCCTTAACAACTTAAAATGCTTCGATAATTCTTATAAAACTAGTAATATAGTTAGGCGAGATGTTGTTTTAAAGACTCAAGGTGAAAGAAGGCAGTAGTTGTAAACAATTGTTTGTTAAACAGATGTAATTCTGCTGTCTGCAAACACACTCCCATCAGGACAGGCCCTGGCTGTGTTCTAAATACAGTCTTTGTACCCAACAGTGAGAGACCTTCATTTAGCACAGCTGTTCTCATGTACATCACAATACAACTATATTTATATAGTAGTATGATTTATAATAACAATCTGAAATGTGTTAGACAGATTATATATCTAACCTGTAATGACAGAAAGGCTCTCATACAGACACGCACTCCCTCTAGTAGTATATGAACTCCCTTTAAAGAGGAACCATGTGTTGAAACACTGAATTCCTGCAAACATCACTCTGTATTATGCCATTACATATTTGGTATGTCCCAATACAGTTTATGTCGAATGCAGGATGACCATCCGGTCAGTTTTGCAATTTGTTACAGAAAGAGTAGACATACGTGTTGAGCGGTTCCTTTAAAATATTGCATTTCAGGTTCTTAATATTAAGAAGATAAGATAAGAAGTACTTGATTGATCCCAAGTTGGGAAATGTTTGTGTTGCAGCAGCATAAAAGACATGGCATTGTACAAAAACAATTAAAAGACAAGAACTAAACAAGAAAGTAGAACATGTACAGCAAAGAAATATCTACATAACACAAATGTCTTTACTTTTTGTGTTAAGTTTAATTTATTTAAGGGAAATCAATTAAGTTGCATTTGGCAGACAAGACAAAACAAGAAGCCAAATGTAGAAACCCAACATTACCTTGATAAAATACAAACAAAATGTAAGGAATTATAAATGTGTTCAGCTTAATTTTCAGCATTGACACAAAACAACCAATTTAAGGACTAATTAGAAACGAAACAAACATGTAGTTTGTATTTGTGTTCGGTTTATCATGGGACCTTGTCGATATAATTACTGTTAGAAAAACAACTATTAATCACAAAATTGCTTCACTAGATATAGCTAAACCCTCCCAAAAAGCCTATACATATTATTCAGGTGGATTCCTAATACACAAATACATGTCACTGTTTTATAGGTTCATATAAAAGCATATACAAATGTGTTTGCTGACTTAAATGTTAAATTACATTCTCTTTTGTTCAAACTGCTTATCGCGTATACTTCATGGTGACATTAAGGCCATAACGTGTCGGACAATCACGAGGAGAAAATGCTTCTCTTCTAAAATAAGCCACAAGCAAAACATTTTTTATTTTTTAAAACACTGAACAAAAATATTAACACAACACTTTTATTTTTGCCACCATTTCTCATGAGCTGAAATGGTATGTTATACCAGTCTGGTTTCAAGGCAGGCCACTCCACAGAAACTGCTCTCATTGCTGTCCTCTGAGGAAATGCAAACGGCTAAAGCAGCCTCCCTCTCCTCTGTCATCATCCTGCTCGACCTGTCTGCTGCATTCGACACGGTGAACCATCAGATCCTCCTTCGCTCTCCAAGAACTTGGAGTTTCAGGCTCTGCACTTTCCTTCCTCACCTCATACCTCAAAGACCGTACCTACAGGGTAAGTTGGAGAGGGTCCGAGTCCGACCCTTGTCAATTAACTACAGGGGTCCCTCAGGGCTCTGTTTCTTGGTCCCCCTCCTCTTCTCCCTGTACACAAACCGCTCGGATCAGTCATTAGCCCGCATGGTTTTTCATACCACTGCTACGCTGAAGACACCCAATTAATCCTGTCCTTCCCCCGCTCAGAGACCCAGGTCGTCGCACGCATCTCTGCTTGTTTAGCTGACATCTCTCAGTGGATGTCCGTTCATCACCTCAAGCTCAACCTTGACAAAACTGAACTGCTTTTCCTTCCGGGAAAGATTGTCCCACTCTTGACCTGACTATCAACATCGGCACCTCTGTTGTTTCCCCGACTCAGACTGCAAGGAATCTGGGTGTGACCCTAGATAACAACCTGTCCTTCACTGCAAACATCGCTGCTACAACCCGCTGCTGCAGATACACGCTTTACAACATCAGGAGGATGCGTCCCCAGCTGACTCAGAAAGCGACGCAGGTTCTGGTCCAGGCTCTCGTCACCTCACGCCTAGACTACTGCAACTCCCTCCTGGCTGGTCTGCCTGCATGTGCCATCCAACCTCTGCAGCTCATCCAGAATGCAGCGGCTCGCCTGGTCTTCAACCTTCCTAAATGTTCCCACACCACGCCGCTCCTCCGCTCCCTCCACTGGCTTCCGGTAACTGCTAGAATCCACTTCAAGACTCTGGTACTTGCGTACCATGCTGCGAATGGATCTGGCCCTTCCTACATCCAGGACATGGTTAAACCGTACACCCCAGCACGTGCACTCCGCTCTGCATCAGCCAAACGACTCGCTGCACCCTCGCTGCGAAGGGGACCCAAGTTCCCATCAGCAAAAACACGTGGGTTTGCTATCCTGGCTCCAAAATGGTGGAATGAGCTCCCCATTGACATCAGGACGTCAGAAAGCTTACACACCTTCCGGCACAGACTGAAAACTCATCTCTTTCGACTCCACCTCGAGCGATAGAACTATTAACAAAGCACTTATATACTAACAAAGGGCTGGCTTATCTAAAGCCAGTTGAGCAGCACTTGAAATACTTGGCTCTATGAAACCTGATTATATGATTCTGTTTTCTTCAAGTTTGTGTCTTCCTGGTCGAATGTACTTATTGTAAGTCGCTTTGGATAAAAGCGTCAGCTAAATGCAATGTAATGTAATTATGGTGTCAGAATACCAGTCAGTTTCTGGTGTGACCACCATTTGCCTCACGCATTGCAACACATCTCCTTTGCATAGAGTTGATCAGGTTGTGGATTGTTGCTCCGCTCCTCTTCAATGGCTGACACTGACAGCATGTTGATGCCTGTGAGGTGGCTGGAATATCTTGGCAAGGAGTGCTCACTAACACAGATTTAGACACATTTGTAAACAATATTTGAGATAAATATTCCTTTTGTGTTCATAGAAAAAGTCTGATTGAAAAAGATCTTTAATTATGCTCCAAATATCTGGAATATACAGGTCCTCTGACTTCTTTTAAATCCAGACTGAATACTTTTATTTTTGCCACTGCTTTCAATTGAACTATTCATTTCTCACACTGCACTGTAACTTTTACTCATGTACATTTTATTCATGTTTTATTATCTTTGCTTTGAATGAGTGTTTTAAAATGCCATTTTATAATATGTTTCCGCTGCACTATTTCTTAACGCTCTTAATACTAAAAGCACATTTACAGTATTATTTTAATCCTATATATACATATGATTTAGGGCGGTGGTGGCGAAGTCGATAGGGACTTGGCTTGGCAATTGGAAGGTCACCAGTTCAAGTCCCGGCAAGACCAAGTGCTACCGAGGTGTCCCTGAGCAAGGCACCGTTCCCTAAACTGCTCCCCGGGCGCTGTTCAAAAATGGCTGCCCACTGCTCCTAACACTAGGATGGGTCAAATGCAGAGAAACAATTTCCCCACGGGGATTAATAAAGTATATCAAAAAAAAAAAAAAAATTGGCAAGAGTGTTTAAACATTTGTCAGAATTTTTAACTGTGAGCAAATTAGGTGATTAAATAATAATATTGTAGTATCATCGTGGTGAAAATCTAAAGATTAAAGCTTTGATTAACCTATTTTCAGAACCAGCTCCAATTATAATGCAAGATAAACATGAAAGCAAACAGTAATGAATGCCACCGTATTAAATAGTAAATATAATATTGTGATTATACAATTGTGAGGATTATTAAAGCGATAAACAATCAATGATGTAAGACAAAATATATATTTCCAAAACAATGCAACAGGTTTAGGTTTACTGCATGAGAAAAGGTCTTTTCAGAATAAAGAATAAGTTGTATAAATAAACATGAATTGTATGTGCATTCACTTGAATGTGTAAGAAATACATGTAAATAATCTCACATTTCGAGATTTCTAAAGCAGAAACAAACAAAACACACTGACTCTCCATCAGAGCAGGAGCACGGACCTCAGCCTCTTTTCAGTGTGTTTGCAGAGTACAAATGAACCTCTGTTTCATACAGATTCAATACAAAATATTACTGTGTTTTACCTTAAATCTATTAACAAACATATACTCTCAACATATATCTAGTTTTAAGAAGATTACAAAGTATTTAGGAAGACATTTAGAGAGGAAAGTCACAGATTAGCGACTCACACGCAGTAGTTTGGGAAGGTTCAGAGTCTTCCCAGTAATAATATACAAATATATTGAGGTTGATTTCACTTTTGCATTAAAATAAACTCGTTCGCTATCGTTTAGGGTGAATTGTACACTATATTGTTTCCTCCAGATGTGATTTTATGACATGTGTTCGTGAAGAGAAAACACAAAGTGGCACAGTGAGACAGGCTGCGGTTGAGTCTCTACGGCTCTCATGGTGTGTTTAAGGCCCGCTCTTTGCTGGGATTTCTTTCTCTGTCTCACCGAGTCCAGATTATCCACTCTTGCGGCTTTCACACCAGCGCTTTTCAGTTTCTAGCTCCCAGCGGGAGCTTTTCTGGTTCAGCTCCGGTTTCCCTTTTCAGCTCCCGCTCTGTTCACACCGCCCACTGGCGCCCCAGAGCTGCGTCATGACGTCACCGTGTACATCGCTGATTTGCTCCCCAACGGCAGCCATTACGGCGCTCACAACAACAACAACAACAACTGCGTCGGGTCGATGATCGTGTTGCTTTTAATCACACGAAGCCAGAATAAATTGAATAACGACTTCTCCAACCTCCAACCTTCTCTCTCTTCTCGTGCCGCTTGGACTGGGAGGTCGTGGCGGCCTGTGGGCAGGAGCCAGGAGTAGGCCAACTCCTGACATTACACATATGATACGATATGGTTGTGTATGGTAATGTTTTGATTGTATTGCATTGTATATTACCATTAAAGTGGATTATTGTTTAACGGTTAAGTGTATGCTCTGGATTTCCTTCATGTAAGATAACAGCTTGTTTAGGGACGCGGGGAGATTTGGAAATGCGGCCTAGTTATCATTTATATCTCCTAACAACGTGCAATAGATGCCGTGTGTAAATTGAAAATATAATACTTTTGCAACATAGGTTTTATAGGTGTTGCTATCTGTTTTGTGTGGCGTGGTTCTACAAGCAAGTCAATGCATTCATTGGGTGGTATTGTAGCGCCAGGAAAAGGGAGTCGGAGGCGGTGTATTCAGAACGGAGTTCCACTCTTTATTATCCATTAAATATAGAGAGGTCAACACATCGTCTGCTCTGCTTAACGAGCTAGCAGGAATGGAGGCTAACTCTCCAGGTGTTCCCACTAAAGGGTCCGTGTGGCAACACAATAAGAGAGGTGAATTATGTCCCATAACGTGTCACCACAGTATCAGAGTTACACAGGTCTGTAAATGCAATGAAAACAATTGGCCACAGCAAATCATTTATATTAAACATGGAATTTTTACTTTTGAATACTTCAGTACAAAGTATGTATTGAATAATTTAAGTGATATGAATAAAAGGTATAATATGTGGTAAACTGAAGAGCCCTCTTCTTGGTGAGCCGAGCCAAATGATCCGGCTCACCAAGAAGAGCCGGAATTCCCATCACTAATACCCAGTAGTCCCCTCGTTATAATGTTTAATAAAGGAAAGCGTGAAAGTTGGTTTATCCTCTCGGTTAATGCAGTACAAACCACTTTACTTAAAATTCTAGTATAATATTTTTTTTAATCATATTGCATTATTCTACCTTTAGTAATAAACAGGTAATAACATGGATTTTAATTATCTATATTAGAGTAGGCATTTTGATGAATTAGTAAAGGATAAAAAACGTGTTAATAAATCAGTAAATCACAAGGACAGAGCTCTCAAAGTGAGGTGGGCGGCTCTTAAAAGAGCCTTTGTGTGTTTCAGTCAGATGAGTTTATCCCCCGAAGCCGTACAGGGTGCGGCCCTGCCTCTTCAGAGCGTACACCACATCCATGGCGGTCACCGTCTTCCTCTTGGCGTGCTCGGTGTAGGTGACGGCATCACGGATCACGTTCTCCAGGAACACCTTCAGCACACCGCGGGTCTCCTCGTAGATCAGACCGGAGATACGCTTCACTCCGCCGCGGCGAGCCAGACGGCGGATGGCGGGCTTGGTGATGCCCTGGATGTTATCACGGAGCACTTTGCGGTGGCGCTTAGCGCCTCCTTTGCCGAGTCCCTTTCCGCCCTTTCCTCTTCCAGACATAATTGCAGAGTTATGATGTACTCACTATGGATAACGGCCATATTTAAAGCTGATATGCGGACGTGGTTGAAGACACCCTGGTTAATTCTAGCCCGCCAGTTTGTTCCGTTCCTTTGTTCCCTCTCTGCTGTTCTTTTCACACACCGTGTGAAATACTTCTAATGCCATTTCTCCCACTAATTCGGGCCATCATACTGTATGTATGTATTGAATGTGTGTGTGTATACAGGGGCGCCGTTTACCTACAGGCAAGTGCTTGGACCAGATGGGAGCCCCCAAATAAAGTAGATTAATCCAATCCAACTTTATTTATATAGCACTTTAAAACCTCCTGACCAAAGTGCTGTACAGAGATACATAAAATATAAAATCACATGGCTCAGCTCACAAAACATAAAATAAATAAATACATTTAAAATAAAAGATACAAACACAAAACAAACCAGAATAAACGTAAACATTTCAAAATAAAAAATAAAATATTAAGAAGGTCCACAGCAACAACAACAACAACAACAACATGAAACACCCTTTAATGTACTGCAACGACACGTCGGGAAACCCCCTCAAGGGGGCCCCATTTATAGCGCGCCGAAACCGCTTCTTAATTTCAGTTTCGTTGATCCGCTCCGGGGGTGGGGGGGGGGGGGGGACTTTACTGGCGTTGATCCGGACCATTAACTAGTATAAAATTCAGTGAACCTTTAACAAAAAAGTTTGAGTACCCCTGGTCTATGCATTGGTTATTCATGCAGGTGCTCAAGGTTCAACACCCAAGGGGGGGGCAGCATATTTTGTCTACTATGCTGATGTTAAATAGGGAGAAATTGTCCCCACCACTGTTTATAACAAAAGTGATGCCCATGGTAATGACAATGAAGACCTTCACAGATCAGTTGATTCTGCAGTATGACATGTTGTACACCTCAATACATATAGGGCAGGGGGGAGATCACTGTTCTGGGCCTTTGAGTACTCGTGTAGTGAAGAGAGGAATGTTCTTTAGTTGGAAGTGGGTGGCTCTTAAAAGAGCCTTTGGGGTGTTGGTAGAAGCGGGTTCAGGGTGCTCACTTCTTGGCGGGCTTCTCGGTCTTCTTGGGCAGCAGCACAGCCTGGATGTTGGGCAGCACGCCTCCCTGAGCGATGGTCACTCCTCCCAGCAGCTTGTTCAGCTCCTCGTCGTTGCGGACGGCGAGCTGCAGATGGCGGGGGATGATACGGGACTTCTTGTTGTCCCGGGCGGCGTTTCCAGCCAGCTCCAGGATCTCAGCGGTCAGGTACTCCAGCACAGCAGCCAGGTACACCGGGGCTCCGGCACCGACACGATGGGCGTAGTTGCCCTTCCTCAGATGCCTGTGGACACGGCCGACGGGGAACTGGAGCCCGGCCCGGGATGAGCGGGTCTTGGCCTTCGCTCTGGCCTTTCCTCCGGTCTTGCCTCTTCCTGACATTTTCTGTTTAGGTTAGCAGAAAACAATACTTCCTCAACGTTTGGTGGTGGTTTATATAGTGAACATCTGGCCGTTGATTGGTCAGGTCGAGTGGTACTACCATCGACCAATCAGAGAAGCGTTAGTCCATTCACTGTGTCAAGTACAATAGACCTCACATAATTAAATCATCGAATAACATATACTATAAAATAGATCTGACTATACACATATACTCAAACAATATAGTGTATTCTTAGAGAAATATTTTAAAATAAAGTATACTTTAAAGGATCAAAGTGAAGCACACTATAAGATAGTTTGGCATGCTGAAGTGACAAAACAAATGAACAATGTGACCATTAAAGAATATCCAATATAATCTAATTTAATTATTAAACATACAAAGTAAAATCATTTATTTATTATCAAAATCAGGATCTAATCCGATCTCCTCAAGTAAAAGTGAATTAATGTGTAATAATATAGTCACAATTATATGTAGCATTAAGTAAGTTTCGATGTACATTTATATGAAGTTGTATAGGCGTACAAAATATTTACATAGGGTTTATACACTATCAAGGATATGGGAAAATGTGTATGTTGTGAGTGACTGTCAGAGGAGCCTTCTGTGAAATGAATGTCTACTAATATAGCAACATAATAAAATGTGTTGTAAAATTAACTAACTTATGCGATAATGATAAATAACCACAATGTCTTCTGGTTTTTGCAAATTAATATGCAGCAGATGTAAACAAACTTGGATGTATGCAACATTATAATCTTAAAACAGGAGAAGTGCTCTTTTGGTTTATGTGGGTGGCTCTTAAAAGAGCCTTTTGGAGATGAAGGCGAGGATCCGTTTACTTCCTCGATGATTTCCTGGCTGGTGCCTTCTTCGCTGCCTTGACAGCTGGTTTAACCGCCTTCTTCACAGCTTTCTTGGGGGTTACTGTCTTCTTGGGGGTCGCTGCCTTCTTGGGGGCTGCCTTCTTGGCCACTGCCACCTTCTTCTTCGGGCTCTTAGTAATCTTCTTCACGGGGGTTTTCTTAGCAGCAGTAGCAGGCTTCTTCGCTACCTTCTTGGGAGTTACTGGCTTCTTAGCGGCGGGTTTCTTCGCTGCTGCCGGCTTCTTGGCTTTGGCTGCGGGCTTCTTCGCTGCCTTCTTGGGCTTCTCGGCGGCCTTGAAGGAGCCGCTGGCTCCGGTTCCCTTGACCTGCACCAGGGCTCCATTCTCGAGTAACCTCTTCACGGCGCGTTTAATGTGAGCGGTGTGTTCGTAGCCCTGAGCGGCCAGCGCCTTCTTCACCGCGATGTAAGAGATCCCTTTACGGTCCTTGGAGGCGGTGACCGCCTTCAAGATGAGCTCAGCGGCTCCGGGACCAACCTTCTTGGCCGGCTTGGCTGCCTTCTTCTTCGGGGACTTGGCTGGTGCCTTTGCTGGTGCTTTTACCGGTGCCTTTGCCGGGGCGGCGGCGGCGACGGCGACTTCAGCGGGAGCTTCTTCTGCGGCCATGATGCTGTCGGGAGGATTCTCGGTCTGATGAGAGGATAGAGAAATCCCAGCGAAGAGACGAACTTAAACACACCATGAGAACCGTAGAGACTCAACTCAGTGGCTCACGCAGGAGCTGCAGAAAAACTGTGCCACTTTGTGCTTTCTCTTCAGCTAAAACTGTACAAAATACACATTTAGAGAACGAGTTGAATTTCAAAGGTTAATCGAATCGATAGTGGATTACTTTATCTTCATATAGAAGCGAAATAAAGCTTTACATATTGTTGTGTTTTTATTGGGAAGCCTTTAAACCTCCTAAAACTACTGCCGCGAGAAGGACTAATCTGCGACTTTTTCCTATAAATGATCTCCTGAACAACTTAAAATGCTTCATATTCTCAATAAAACTAGTAATATAGTTAGGCGAGATGTTGTTTTAAAGACTCAAGGTGAAAAAAGGCAGTAGTTGTAAACAATTATTTGTTAAACAGAGGTAATTCTGCTGTCTGCAAACACACTCCCATCAGGACAGGCCCTGGCTGTGTTCTAAATACAGTCTTTGTTACCCAACAGTGAGAGACCTTCATTTAGCACAGCTGTTCTCATGTACATCACAATACAACTATATTTATATAGTAGTATGATTTATAATAACAATCTTAAATGTGTTAGACAGATTATATATCTAACCCTGTAATGACAGAAAGGCTCTCATACAGACACGCACTCCCTCTGGTAGTATATGAACTCCTTTTAACTGTCAAACTTGGTTTTGTTTTAATTCTGAGAAAAATGGAAAGTAATTTATACTTGACGCAAACACAGGGGATCATGAAATCAAATGAATAATATCACTTCAATTTCTGTTTATCTACATCACTTCCACCTGGAGGTTTAATGCTTAACAAATAAAGCTATATTGTATCTTAAGTGCTGCAAATATAATAATGTATGTACAGTGTATGTATACGAATGGGAATAGGTTGTAAACGAAGGTAAGTTTTAACCGTTTGTTTTTTCGTTCTAATTGAAACAAAATTAACGGGTCGTTTTTTTGTTTTTCAATTTTGCCCCAAAACGAAAAAACGGAAATTCAGCTCGTTTTTTCGTGTTTCTGTTCTTACTGTTAAAACAAGTATACCACTTTCGTTTCCATAAGTGGGTGTGTCTCCAGCGTCTCCTTGCTTCTGATTGGCTAGTGTGCCCTATGCTTGCGCTGTACTCTTCAAAATAAAGGTTCTACGTCTTTGCCTTTAGACTGCGTTACAAATATACGTATATTATTATATTCATACATACAAGTACAGAAGACAGTCTGTCCGTATGTCTGTCTTTCTATGTATATGTCTGTCTCGATGTCTTTCTATCTCGATGTCTGTCTGTCTGTCTTTCTGTAACTATATTTTAGAGTTTAAAGCGTAGCCACTTTTACTCCACAACATATATTTAAAACCTTTAGTAACTTTACAGATTTGGATTAATTATGTGAAATATAATCAACACTTAAATCAGACTTTAGTTCTACCTGGAGTAAATCCACCATCTACCCTGCAGTCTACAAAGTACTTCAGACTAGCTGCACCTTCACCAGCTCTGAGAACACTTTCATGATCAATCATTATAAAACATATCATATATATTATTCTGAAATGGACCAATCTGCACAACGACTACTTTCACTGTCGCTATTTCCCTATATGTTGATGAGAATACTTTTCTCCTTTCACTTGAGGAACATTTTGAATGCAGGACTTTTACTAACAGAGTATTCCTACACTCTGGTACTTTTACTCAAGTACACGATCTGAGTACTTATACTTTCACTCAAGTACAAGATCTGATTACTTCTACTTTTACTCAAGTCCAAGATCTGAGTACTTCTACTTTCACTCAAGTACAAGATCTGATTACTTCTACTTTTACTCAAGTACAAGATCTGAGTACTTCTACTTTTACTCAAGTACAAGATCTGATTACTTCTACTTTTACTCAAGTACAAGATCTGAGTACTTCGACAACCTCTGATTAATGTTTGATTTCCAAATGTTCTGTTAATGCGAGGATGATAAAATACTAGTGTTTGATTGTATTGCCTTACGTATGCAGCTATTTGCCTGTGTTTAGAAACATAATTAAACATACCATGGACACACATTCAAACAATTTTCCATTTATTAAACATTGCAGATGAACAATTAACAAGTCATACAGCTAAAGAAAACTACAACAATAATTTTCTGTATGATGATATCATGGAACCTGGAATTTGAACACACACCACTTAACAATAAACAATAAACTTAACAATAAACGACTGAACTGCTGTCCACTTTAGGGTATAGGGTCCTGTATATTGATTATTCTCACAATACAAATAAATGTAACGAGCCCTGAATGATGGGTTTTCTTTGAGACGTATAGGAGCTGAGTTGAGGCTTAATAATGATGTGACAGAAATATATTTAAGCAATAGCTCACGACAGGCCGTGGTATATGCTCATTATATCACAGCTAAGGGGCGTGGTTCAGCCCGACGCGAAGCGGAGGGTGGACAACCAAGCAAACTGTTTGCAGTTTGCTTTTCAGCCCAACTGTATACTGTTTTTCTCAGGCGCGGAGGGATACTGACTTGTTGTGAAAAGTAACTTACAATTCTTCCCGTGGTATACGCTCAGTATATCACGGCTAAGAACCAATCAGATTGCTTGATTTGACTAGTCCGTTTTATATTATTATTATGAATACAAATAAAATAAAAGAAGCCTCCCGTGAGTTACATCAAGATTACATACAAAAGAGTGGGAAAGTAGAAGGTCAATTATATAAATATAGAATAGAAAATATCAAGAAGATACTGTAAATAATATCTACAATAAAACAGTTTAGTGCCTGATAGGAGGATGTGCAAAACAGACAAACTAATAAGGCTTTATTTAAACATTAAAGAATACTTTAGGCTAAGGTCTTCTTTTAAATAAGAGAAAAGCTTTGGGGGTATCTATCTACAGATACATATTAAGCCTGACAAAGTACATCTAATATATTGCATGGTTTGTTTTGGAACTTGACAATCAACTTTCCTGCAATGTTAACTATGTTGAAGCACTTATTTTAACAGATATTATACATATTTATTATACTCGTATAAGATGTTAGATAGAATAAGAAATGTGCAGAATATGAGAGTTTAATGGTGGAGGTACACACATATTGATAGATGTCTTGTAATGCACTGTTGAGGAACCTGTGACCCAAGTTTTACATTCATTGCATAACTACACCGTAGTTGTGTATATGATAATTATGTCAATAAACCTGAGAAAATCTTGAAATCTTGAAAGGGATGTGCAAAATATCAATTATATACAGTCTTTAATGAACGATTAGAGAATAACAAGTAAGGAATATGCTTTATACGGATCTGCAGATAAATGTTTAGTCTTCTCAAGCACCAACTATCAAATATCTTGCCTGATTGTTGGCACTTGACGATCACCTTCACTGAATCTCACTCAGGTGTAACTAAAGTCTGATTTAAGGGTTGTTTATATTTCACATCATTAATCCAAATCTGTAAAGTAACTAAAATAAATGCAGTAAAAATACCACATTAACCTTAAAGAAAGCCCTCAGGATTATAAAAGACCCCATCACCCCAGCCACAAACTGTTCTGTCTGCTGCAGTCTGGCAGGCGGTACCGCAGCATCCGGACTAAAACCACCAGAGACAGGGACAGCTTCATCCCACAGGCCATAAGACTATTAAACACCTGAATTTAGAAACAACATCCATAACATTAATCTGGCTGCTACTTAGAAATTATTTATCTAATATATCATATTCACAATGTAGTGACTGCTTTTTTGTCTTTTGTTTTCTTAGTTATGTTCTCTTTTATATGTGTGTGTTATGTGTAACGTTGCTGCCTTCTTGGCCAGGTCAGCATTGAAAATGAGATTGTATCTCAATGCTTTTATCTTGTTAAATAAAGGTTCAATACAAATAAAAAAAGATTCCAATCACTTGTATATAGACTCTTATTGCACTATTTTTTCTGTGTATCTGTTTTATTGTGTTGCACTGCTGGAGGACCCTGCGACCTAAGGGGGGAGGGGGATAGGACACGTTCGATTCCTGTTTTGAATAGTGTGCCGTCGATGGGTTTCATTCCATTTCAAGGTGCTTTTTGACGCTCTGTGTAAACTTTGCACACTGCCACTCCATCATCCAATCACAGAGCTTGAGGACTGATCACGGGGTTTGTCAAGCTAAGCACATGGTGTAGTCCCAAACGATAGCTGAGGATTCTGGGTAGTGTAGTGTCTTCTGCCATCCAAAAACTCCGAAAAAATATTCGTTTCTCCGAATCGATGGGGAAAAATACAAAAGCATTGCACACAATTCAAACCAATCAATGTTGTGTAATTAACAAGGATAATCTGGTGTTTTTTGGTCGATGAGTAGTTCAGATATCACTGTAAAATCAATCGACAGTAAGGAGAATACTTACTTCCGGGTGAAAAATCCTCCGCTATCCAATGGGAATGGACGCTCGTAATACAATACAGGGGACATGATAATTATCTTTTAAATAACGTTAACTAAAGGGAACAATCTATTTGACACAGCTGAAGCTCTGGCCTTCCTTAAAAACTAACTAATTTAATAAAAATCACAGTTGCATTACACACAATGCACTGTTTTCTGAGAACAAAAATTCGTAACTAATGTAATTTTTACATTCTGACGAAAAATAAAATGATTATGAATACAAATAAAATAAAAGAAGCCTCCCGTGAGTTACTACAAGCTATAAAGTAGATTTAAAAAACGTTTTATAGAATAAAAGCTCACTGCGGGACGTTGTGGAAATGCGTGTGTGCACCACGACAAAGGAGCCTCATTTACATTGGTGTTGTTTGCGTGGTGCCGACACGTGAATGTAGCAGAATACGTGACTCCGCAATGTGGTGTTAAGGAGTCGTGGTTGAGTCACGCATTCTGGTGAGATCAGATTGGACTGGATATACCCCCCCCCCCCCCCTCTGGTTGCTACAATGAAAGAAAAAAAAATTACGGGCCAAAAGTTTTATTTACAAGTATTACAAGTAAGCAGAGGACACCAAACCAACTGAGACCTGTCTGTCCGCTGCATCTACACACACACTGTACCACACACACACACACACACACACACACACACACACACACACACACACACACACACACACACACACACACACACACACACACACACACACACACACACACACACACACACACACACACACACACACACACACACACACACACACACACACACACACACACACACACACTGTACCACACACACCTACACATAATTAGGTTACAGCTGTTGTGTATTTTATTATGTGAAGCACTGAATGGTTTTAGAAAAATATCGACTCTTTGTTTGTAGATATCTACTAAACTAAAGCAAATAAAGAGAGTAGGCCTGTTATACTGAGTGATATATATTCTACACTCTGCTCTGCTTTCTGCACGGACCTCACAGCTGTTCTCACTGTAAACATTGCTTCGCTATGAAAGCAGTTACTAAAATAATATCCAGGGGATGCATGCAGAGCTGTCATTGGCCCTTTCTCATTTCATCAAATCCCCCTCCTCAACTCCTCGACTCCTCGGTCCTCCGGTAGTGACCCGGAAATGAATTGTAGCGCGCCATGTTGAAGGACATCTCATTTCTCTAAATGCACTTCGAGGACCGAGGACCGAGTGTCGAGGAGTCTCTCTGGAGGAGCTATAACCAGGGCCGCCTTAATGCACGGGCTGACCTGGGCTGAAGCCCAGGGGCCTACTGAGATCAGGGGCCTATCATGAGCCAATAAAAAAGTTTAAAAAAATTAATTAAAAAAAAAAAAGTTTTTTATTTCGGATGTTTTTAAAAAACATTTTAATAAACAAAGTCTTGGCTTTCAGAATATGAAACTTTTATTTCCAAAATCACAAGATAAATACATTTTTGAAGCTTGTAAAGGGAAGATGACAGCTCCCCCTCCCTCCGGCTGACATTATGAATGTAAGGCGTATAGTAATCATAGATAACACGGCAGGGTCCGTTACAGTTTGTTTTCATCTGGTTTCAAATAAACAAAGTCTTGGCTTTCAGAATATTAAAATTGTTTCGGCAAATTCAGATGATAAATACAACGTTGAAGTTTGTAACGGCATAATTACAAGCGGAGAACGGAGTAACTTTCCTCACAGCAGGCATAACAACAGCCTGTGTTTCTCGTTCCCCGGGAAACAAACACAATACACACAAACGCAAAAATACACAAACACACACACTCGCGAGCTTCCCCCAGACCAGTAATCCAAACGAAAATATCTTCCCTCCGTAGTATTTTGATCATTTGCTCCGCTAATCAATCAGATCGATGGATTCCAGAGATTGTTCTCAAACATGATGACTCCGAAACAGTCAGTGGGCACCACTTAACAGCCAATCAGAATGAGAATATTTCACATGTGACTTATTCAAATTGCGAATGATTGAGTGACAGATGAAGGTTGTTTAGGAGAAAAAGTTTGAGAAGAAAAAGTTTGAGAGTGGCGCTCGGGAAAGGAAATTGTTGAGGGAAAAGGAGTTTCGAGACAAGCAGCTGTTACAAAACATGCTGAAGCTTCCAGGTTATTTTAAACCTGTAAACCAGGATGAGGAGGAAGGACAGATTAGTTCTGTACCGAGCGGCAGCAGTGCCGGCCGCGGGGCCTCGGAGCCAAGTAGGCCGTCTGGTTCTGATAGCGATGGAGTAGCGGGAGTGGAAAAACAGACAGGAGGGACATTATCTGTTGGAGGAGATGAGAAGACGACGAGGACTTGCTACTTGGAGGGGAGCCAACGGCAACCGGACAAATACATGAGGGAGGCCCGATACGTCACTCATCTGGAGGAGAGGACCAGGCGCGCGTAGAGCAGAGTGGAGAAGTGCGATCACAGAGCCTGCCGAGGCTATAAATGACTTTGATTTGTTGTTTAAATAGGGGGCCTACAAAACCATTAGCCCCAGGGCCTGATGGCAGGTTAAGGCGGGCCTGGCTATAACCGAGGATACACTGATGGGCTCCTTCGTGGATGCATTTCCGGCAACAGAGATGTTTCAAAGAGTCGTGACGCACGGCCGGACTTATCTCAGCCAATGACAGCTCTGCATGCATCCCCTGGATATTATTTTATTAACTGCTTTCATCGCGACGCGATGTTTACAGTGAGAACAGCTGTGAGGTCCGTGCAGAAAGCAGAGCAGTGTGTAGAATATATATCACTCAGTATAACAGGCCTACTCTCTTTATTTGCTATTTTTGCATATTTTTCTAAAACCATTCAGTGCTTCACAATAAAATACACAACGGCTGTAGCCTGTTTTAGGAGCTGTAGGTGCGTGTGGTACAGTGTGTGCGTAGATGCAGTGGACAGACAGGTCTCTGTTGGTTTGGTGTCCTCTGCTTACTTTTGGCCCGTAATTTATTTTCCTCATTGTAGCGACCAGAGAGGGGGGGGGGGGGGATATCCAGTCTCTGATAGTGTTACGTTATTATGAGAGTGCTCTGTTTGATTCTGAAATTGTATATATTTATATAAATATATACATATATATGTGTGTCTGCGTGTTCGCATCTGTAGCCTGTTATTGTCTCATGACACCGCACTGTGAATGAATCAAAGTAAATATAGAAGTGGTCATGAACACATCTGTCCATCAGACAGAGGGCTGCTGCCTCCTGTCATCACTGGACGTCTCTTTAAAATGACCGCTCAGAGGAGAGGAGTTCTCATTTCTCTAACCGCCTGCTGCTTCGCCTCCTCTCTCCTCGGTTCCCCTCCTCGGCTCCTCCGCTCGCATCTCCTGTTGGCGGGACTAAGTCCCGAGGATAGGAGTCGAGGAGGGGAGTTAGAGAAATGAGAAAGGGCCCTAGAGTGGTATACTTGTTTTAACAGTAAGAACAGAAAAACGAGCTGAATTTCCGTTTTTTCGTTTTGGGGCAAAATTGAAAAACAAAAAAAACCACCCGTTTCTGCTTTTTTTTTCAATTAGAACCAAAAAACAAACGGTTAAAACGTACCTTCGTCGTTGTATTACCGAGTAGGTTAACACATACAAGGAATTTGCTTTGGTATTTGGTGCATACAAAGACACAGAATGAAGAATACCTAGCAAAATAATCAAAATAAAATAGAACTATATACATTTTGAGAAGGCATACGTTATAGACCTTTATGAATACACATAATCATAATATGAAATAAGTGATGTCCTCAAACTATTAAAGATAACAAAAGTAGACATTGCACAAATTACAATCTACACAAATAAGTTAAAACTGATGATCATTTTTTTCCCATTACATGTTCAGCCCACGTTACAGCTGCATGTATTTAGGTGGGTGTGTCATTTGAGTTATAATACGGAATATATTATTTAATAAGTGAATTACACACTGTAAATAAACATTAACTATGACACCTTTATGAATGTCTTAATGTTCTCCACACATTGAGACTTTCGCTTCTTAAATTACAGGAGTTTATATTCAGCTTTGAACGGGTGAAAACTATTTCAGAAAATACAAATTGAAACTTTAACGTCTTATTCTGAAAAGAATTCAGGCGGCAGACCGAGCTGTTTTCTGATTGGACGATCACAGTTACGGGTAATCTGACCAATGAGCGTACAGCTGCGCTCCTATATAGTCTGGTGAGAACTGTGACCGAGTTACTTTCTTCTTAACGTCGAAGAATAATCACATAGAAAATGTCTGGTCGCGGAAAAGGTGCAGGAAAGGTTAGGGCGAAGGCCAAGACCCGCTCATCCCGGGCCGGGCTCCAGTTCCCCGTCGGCCGTGTCCACAGGCATCTGAGGAAGGGTAACTACGCCCATCGTGTCGGTGCCGGAGCCCCGGTGTACCTGGCCGCTGTGCTGGAGTACCTGACCGCTGAGATCCTGGAGCTGGCTGGAAACGCCGCCCGGGACAACAAGAAGTCCCGCATCATCCCCCGCCATCTGCAGCTCGCCGTCCGCAACGACGAGGAGCTGAACAAGCTGCTGGGAGGAGTGACCATCGCTCAGGGAGGCGTGCTGCCCAACATCCAGGCTGTGCTGCTGCCCAAGAAGACCGAGAAGCCCACCAAGAAGTGAGCACTCTGAACCCGCTTCTACCAACACCCCAAAGGCTCTTTCAAGAGCCACCCACTTCCAACTAAAGAACACTCCTCTCTTCGCTACACGAGTACTCAAAGGCACAGAACAGTAATCTCCCCCTGACTATATGTTTTGAGGTGTACAACATATAAAACGAGTCCTATATTAGACCAAGTCACTGAAACTAAAAACACCCAAATTATATAGCAATACACACTTGAAACTTAACTATAAAATACTATTAATTATTTTATCTGTATTTCGGGGTGTAGCCTCTAAAGCAAAGCCTTGGCAAACTCCTCTTCACAATGTCCTTCGTATATTCAGCAGGCTAATCACCTCATTCTCAAATGAATAGTGGTTTGGTTTCTACATCTGTCAGAAACCAGCCGAGTGAGCGAGAATTTGAAAATCTGCATCTGGAGTCCAATGAGGTGCTTTCAGTACTTTGACTCCAGGTCTTTGAAGATTCACCAAAAACCAAATAAACAGCAATGTTCAGATCAATTACTTATTTATGTTTTAAATAAAGCTGAATGTATTCTAGTATTAATATCATTCTATAACCATAATACTTTACATAGTCTATCTGTTCATTGTGGCTGTCTTTTCAAACTAAAATGTTCCTGACTTCCTCTACAGTTCCCAGGAGGAGAAAGCCCCTTTTGCTGGATGTCACGTGGTTTCCTCTATTCAATAAGGCTTCTGTATTAATGTTGCTGAATTCTACTTCACCCAAGTAGCATTCAGTACGATTCTCTGTCTACCTGAGCCACGCAGTGCGCCATGCTATATTTCCATTGTGAATGATGCGAGCCAGTCAGCAGTGAATATCAGGACCAAGTAAGATGTTCATGTATTGAATTGATGTGTATTTCCAAGATGCATTCAAGTCATTTCTTCATCTTTCATTGCCAAAAAGTTATCAAATTAATGCTCAAATTTCACACCAGCTGTGACTGAAAGTGTATTTGATTCAGGTCATCGCTTTGCTTATAAATAGCTGACTCCATAGTAGGAAACACAGATAACATATACTTTATTTTCTCCATTTAAAGACATTATTTTGTTATTAGAGAATCAGAAATCATAACGGGTTTGTTGCCAAGTAACACACACTTAGAATTTATCTTGGTGTTTTATTCGCATACATAATAAAAACTATTTTAAGAATGCTATAATAACATTAGAAATATAGTGATATTTACGTCAAAATATTATTATTATAAAATTATTCTATACATAAGAATAATTGTTTCATCATTGCTGGACTTTTGTATCATAGACAAAGTGTTAAAAAAAGCTGTATGTCACACATGGATGTATAATAAGAAAAGTTTAACAAATGAGCGCGACATTTGAATTTTCCAATCTCTACCAACCAATAGTTGAGCTGCAGTGTCACGTGTATACATTCGACCAATCAGCGTCGTTGCCGCGCCTGCTCTGGCTATATAAGAGACACAGACAAGTCTTCCACATTACTACTTTCCAACAGAGAAGCAGACTCCAGCTAGCCATGGCAAGAACCAAGCAGACCGCCCGTAAATCCACCGGAGGAAAGGCTCCCAGGAAGCAGCTGGCCACCAAGGCTGCTCGTAAGAGCGCCCCGGCCACCGGCGGCGTGAAGAAGCCCCATCGTTACAGGCCCGGTACCGTGGCTCTGAGGGAGATCCGCCGCTACCAGAAGTCCACCGAGCTGCTGATCCGCAAGCTGCCCTTCCAGCGCCTGGTGAGGGAGATCGCTCAGGACTTCAAGACCGACCTGCGCTTCCAGAGCTCCGCCGTCATGGCTCTGCAGGAGTCCAGCGAGGCCTACCTGGTCGGCCTGTTCGAGGACACCAACCTGTGCGCCATCCATGCCAAGAGGGTGACCATCATGCCCAAGGACATCCAGCTGGCCCGCCGCATCCGCGGAGAGAGGGCTTAAACTGACCTGAGACCAGAACACCGTAACACAACGGCTCTTTTAAGAGCCACACACTTACACTCTTACAGAGCAACCAGTCCTGAAACACATGTGTGCATATACTTTATAAACACGTTGTCCCCCTTTGGTTATTAACGCATGGTCCATATTAACACATTATGATAGTATAGTACAGGGCTATTCAATTACACATTCAGTTGGGCATTTAAATGCCCAATGTTGGGCATTTAAATACAAAAATAACTGTCAAACCCTTCAGTGCACAAACCCATAACAAGGGATAAGGGTAACTAACATGAATGAATACTACACTACACGTCTACTATAGTAAACTAGCTGCTTACTATCACCTCATGTGTGATTTGTCATCGCTGACTTTCTCAATGGGAGAAGTGACATTTTTAGTTTTGAACAAGAGCAGTGATTTTTGGCTCATAGGATGTCAATGCAATCCTAAGACATTGGTGAAGAGTGCTGTCAGTCAGGGAGCAGCGAGTGCTACTTTTGATTGAGTTCATGTGTGAAAAGTTTGACTCACATTTGTATGTTGATCCAAACATACTGAGCACACAGATCGCTACTTTCTGAATGAAGGGAACTGCTGTTTTTTGACGTCACTCCAAAACTTCGCTGGTCCGTTAGTGCGCTGCGCTTGGGGCATCCGGTTACGGATGAATGCATGTCAATAAGTTTCAGTGTACATTTCCCCCTCGTCGATGGAGGGGACCACTTCCTTTGCTCTGGTGGATACGCCCCCCTCTATTGCAACAGTGAAGGGGTCTCTGACAAAGCCCATCACCTCTGTGGGCAGAGCAAGTCCATCCAATTGACCAAAGTTCTCTTTCAACCTCGCAATGAAATCTGTCATCACATCCGTGATTTGTGCCGGGGATGTGATGGGGATTTGTTGTATTTGCGGAGCGTCGGAAAATGCAGCATCCGACCCGTACTCAAGTCGGTCGCGAAAAGGTCCAGCTTAACTTGGGCAATGACTCGCGCATCTGCTCCACAAGATCAATGACCGATTTGTCTCTGTTTACACTTCAGAGTTGAGAGAGACATGTTTTAGAGTTGCTATCATAGGACCACCGTTACTAGCACCACTAGATGCACTTTCAAAAAACGTGCTGCGTTGTGGTTTGGTGGTTTCTAAGCAACGCGGAGTGTTGCATTCATGGTCTGTACTAGTGTAGGAATTTGGCCACGGGAGGCTGGGCCACTCGGGAGTTGGTTCTGGGCCGCATCTGGCCCGCGGGCCGCCATTTGAATAGGCCTGGTATAGTATATAATGCTGATCCATATTGCTCCTACCGCTGGGTTCTAATGCAGACTCTCATTTATGGCTCGACACTGACATCTAGTGGTGTCTTTAGATAAAGCTCATACTAACAACGTAACTGAATACATAATGTTGTTCTGTAAACATGTGAATATAATTACTAGTCCTGAGATATATGTCTGGGCCATTCTGCCCAAATTGACCAGTCAGGTTGGAAATGTTTTGAAATTGTGTTTTTTCCCCAAAACGTTGTCCATATATATTTTTGTACCATATCTAAATTACACACATCTAGTAAAATAACTACATTTTTATATCGTGTTTTCAGACAGTTGGAATCTTCTTCCTCTACCAAAAATGTTCAGTATGGAAACATAGTACATAAACTATAGTAAAACGTACTATATTAACCTGTTAAGATTGTTTTACCTTCCCTTATCGAAATAGTATTTTAACAAATAGTTCTTGAGGGTTTTCACAATTAAATCAATAAAAGTGAATTTTTAATCAAAGTTCAATTTATACAATTCATAGAAACCATAATGAAATCTTTCTTTGTAAAATGCGTAATACTGATCATATTGACTCCAGAGTTGATGATTGTTGAAATTGAACTTACATTAAACTAATCGGTATCATATCATTTTAGTTGATAACTCAATATACTTATTTTTTTACAAATCATCCAGTGTTTCGGTAGTGACCACAGTATTTAGTTCTCAAGGTTGTTTCATATTCCCTCAACCTTATTGCTTAAAGGGCCCATGGCATGCTTCTCCGGTTATCACCTTTAGCTTTAAAGTAACACACTGATTTTCAGACTTTAACACACATTTATTTCAGAACTATGGGATGTACCTGCTTACCTTTCCATTTTGTCACTACCGAAACGATCAAGTCAATTACTGAAACTGAACCAAATGTTTCGGTCGTGACGATTCTATCTCAAATGGAGCTAAAGAATGCTAGCAAGTACATGGCTAGCATTCACGTTGTTGAAGAGGTTTGCACATAAAGACCTGATACTTTGCATAACATGCAGTGCGTCACTTGCATCTAACTGTGTGTGGGCTGGGTATAACATACAGTTTAGTTTAAACAATATTATTTAAGATGTTACTGATTTATTTAATGTTGAAATAGTGCTGTATAATAGTTTGTACCATGTTTGTTTTAGAGCTACTAAACTAACTCCTAACGGTATAGATATAATATACAATGGTCACATTAAAGAGATGATAACTTCATTAATATATTATGTACCTAGATATACCTAATTTCTTAAAATAACACATAAATAAAGAACTGTTAGAAAGACACACGTGCTAATATTCAATCCACTACAATAGAGCCACTATTTTCGTCCTGCTCCAAACAGTTGTTGGTGAACTGCAGACACCTGCCAACAAGTAGCTCCTGATGGAGTGTAGGTAAACCGAGTTAGACATTAATGATGGGTCCAACAAACGCTGTGGCTTTATTTATGTGGACTGACGGATGTAGAAACCAAAGCGCTATTCATTTGAGAATGAGGTGATTAACCTGCTGGATGCACGAAGGACATTGTGAAGAGGAGTTTGCTTTACTTTAGAGCAGGGGTGGGGAACCTCCGGCCCCCGGGCCGTATATGGCCCGCGAGACCTTTTGGTACGGCCCTCGAGGTCATTTATAAACACACGCAAAAAAGAACAAAATTAAATAAATCTAGACCGCAAACAAATTAAACAAGCGAGTACCTGTTTTTCCTGGCCAAGGTCAGGGTCCTTGAACACAACACGAGCATAACGTGTCATCACGTGGTATATGTCTCGTCTGACAGGGATGCAGTTCTGACGGAGAGCACCAGAACACGGCTCCGGGCCGGGACTTCACAAATCGCAGTACCCATAAGGAGCCGTACACATGCCGCAGTTTTTGCGTGGCTGTGTCTTTAGTTGAAAGCCCAGTGGCGATCTGTTCATCTGTCATACTGATCATAGGCCTACAGTCAATCACTTTGTTGTTATTAGCATCTGGTTAGCTAGCTATGCTAACGAATATAAGAAGCTTTTCCTACAACCGGTGAGGTAAAGGCACATCTTTATATGATCAGTATAGTTCTAAAAAAATAAGAGACTAAAGGAAAAACAGGTATAAAATCCTATATGACAGTAAAAAAAAGTTGTTATAAATGAACAAGAATACAGTTTGAAAGGGGAATGATTTGTAAAATATCCATAAAGAAAAAGAAATCTGCTTCCAGTTCTGTTTCATCTGGGTGTTGAGAGATGTATCCATAGATCTCTTAGTTTTGCTCTCAAAGTGCACCAGATTGATGCTTTTAACTTCAACATTTAAAAAAAAAATCTCCCCCCCCCCCCACTCACTTAAATCATGTCTACATTGATAGGAAAGTCATGGTGAGATATCTGGATGGTTGCTTTTTCTTTGCACAGCATGAAAGAAAGGCCAAATGAATGGGCTGTGATTTTAGTATTTTTAAGCAGAGGTCAATCATTTGTACGGCCCTCGGAGGATGTTGACAAAATGTAAATGGCCCTTGAGAGGAAAAAGGTTCCCCACCCCTGCTTTAGAGGCTACACCCCGAAATACAGATTCAATCATTCATAGTAATTTAGAGTTGAGTGTGTATTGCTATATAATTTGGATGTTTTTAGTTTGAGTGACTTGGTGTAATTATGACTGGTTTTATATGTTGTACACCTCAATACATATAGAGCAGGGGGGAGATCACTGTTCTGGGCCTTTGAGTACTCGTGTAGTGAAGAGAGGAATGTTCTTTAGTTGGAAGTGGGTGGCTCTTAAAAGAGCCTTTGGGGTGTTGGTAGAAGCGGGTTCAGGGTGCTCACTTCTTGGTGGGCTTCTCGGTCTTCTTGGGCAGCAGCACAGCCTGGATGTTGGGCAGCACGCCTCCCTGAGCGATGGT
Organism: Pseudochaenichthys georgianus; assembly: GCF_902827115.2. Lineage (NCBI taxonomy): Eukaryota > Metazoa > Chordata > Actinopteri > Perciformes > Channichthyidae > Pseudochaenichthys > Pseudochaenichthys georgianus. Next base: position 200,523 of record NW_027262958.1, read on the forward strand.
CCACTCCTCCCAGCAGCTTGTTCAGCTCCTCGTCCGTTGCGGACGGCGAGCTGCAGATGGCGGGGGATGATTCGGGACTTCTGTGTGTCCCGGGCGGCGTTTCCAGCCAGCTCCAGGATCTCAGCGGTCAGGTACTCCAGCACAGCGGGCCAGGTTACACCGGGGCTCCGGCACCGACACGATGGCGCGTAGTTACCCTTCCTCAGATGCCTGTGGACACGGCCGACGGGGAACTGGAGCCGGCCCGGGATGAGCGGGTCTTGGCGCCTTCGCCCTAACCTTTCCTGCACCTTTTCCGCGACCAGACATTTTCTATATGTTTATTCTTCGACGTTGAGAAGAAAGTAACTCGGTCACAGTTCTCACCAGAGTATATAGGAGCGCAGCTGTACGCTCATTGGTCAGATCAACCCGTAACTTTGATCGTCCAATCAGAAAACAGGTCGGTCTGCCGCCTGAATTCTTTTCCGAATGAGACGTTACATTTGTATTTTCTGAAATAGTTGTTCACCCGTTCAAAGATGAATATAAACTCCTGTAATTTAAAGAAGCGAAAGTCTCAATGTGTGGAGAACATTAAGACAATCATAAAGGTGTCATACTTAATGTTTATTTACAGTGTGTAATTAACTATTAAATAATATATTCCGTATTATAACTCAAATGACACACCCACCTAAATAAAAAACAATGATCATCAGTTTTAACTTATTTGTGTAGATTTTAATGTGTGTAATGTCTACTTCGTTATCTTCAATATTTTTGAGGACATCTCATTATTCATAAAGATCTATAACGTATGCCTTCATTAAACATAAAAAATACATAAAATGTATATAGTTCAATTTTATTTTGATTATTTTTGTGTCTTTGAATGCACCAAATATACCTAATCAAATTCCTTGTATGTGTTAACCTACTCGGTTAATACAAACCTATTCTCATTCGTATACATACACTATACATACATTATTATATTTGCAGCACGTAAGATACAATATAGCTTATTTGTTAAGCAGTGAAACCTCCAGTGGAAGTGATGTAGATAGACATAATTGAAGTTAATATACCAACAAGTTCTGAACAAAGTATTAAATACATGGTGTTAACTTGTACCATGTATAATTTTAGTTCTATAAAAGGCAAACTATGTTGACGTATATCGGGACACTTTGTGAAAGAGGAAAGCAGCAGTAGAGGGGGTGGGGGATTGGGTGGGGCTCTTAAAAGAGCCGTTGGTTTGTAGCAGCAGCGGCAGCAGGTTACTTGGAGCTCGTGTACTTGGTCACGGCCTTGGTGCCCTCAGACACGGCGTGCTTGGCCAGCTCTCCGGGCAGCAGCAGGGCGGACGGCGGTCTGGATCTCCCTGGACGGTGATGGTGGAGCGCTTGTTGTAGTGAGCCAGACGGGAGGCCTCCCCGGCGATGCGCTCAAAGATGTCGCTCACGAAGCAGTTCATGATGCCCATGGCCTTGGAGGAGATGCCGGTGTCGGGGTGTGCACCTGCTTCATCACTTTGTACACGTAGATGGCGTAGCTCTCCTTCCCTGGGACTTCCTCCTCTTCTGCCAGTCTTGCTGGCGGTCTTGATGACCGCCTTCTTTGAGCCCTTCTTGGGCGCTTTCACGCTGGCTGCTTCAGGCATGATCAACGGTTGAGGGCTCACAAAGTAGAATGTATTCACCGAGAGACAGCGAGGTCTATTTATATTCATGCGATGCAAACGATGCTGTTGCTCGCACGGGATTGGTTGAGTACTGAGCATGCGCAAAACAAATCCCCCTTTGAGCATAGTTTTCGAGAACAGAAGAGAAACATTTTTTTTAATTGAAATCTAAATAATGAAATAAACCAAAAAAGACTTAATACATTACAGTATATTGTTTGTTCAGATTAATATAAAACATAAAATGGTTGAAGAACTTGGTCTTTTAAAAACTGAAAATGATAACCTAAATCAAGAAATATGATATCATACATAAACAATCAGATACTATATTACCCAACGCAATCTAGTGCAAGCCATTCAAACTGGGCAACAAAGGAAAGCATGTCATAGTATTTCTAGAGATTACATGAAGGCTTTCCCTGATGCCTTTCTAACAACCTGTAAATGTCTGAATGACTTTAGACAAACAATTCTCAAAAAGACAACATGTATTTAAAGACCAATCTTTATTTGAATGTGCCTCTTAACCTGATATATTAGTTATAACAGTAATAGTATTGACAATGCTATCTTATCTTTTGATCTCAAGGGCTTCACCTGGTTAAATAAAGGCTACAAACAAACAAACAAACAAACAAACAACAAACAAACACACAAAGACAATCAGAAATATCGAATGAACAGTATGAAGTTCATCAACATTGAAATATATGTTATTATCAAAATAATATTGAACTGTTATCAAAAACGTAGTGCAACTGTAGAAGCTTGCTCTGTGGTCTGAAGTATAACTTTACCACGTTTTTACAGACAATATTGAGAGATAAATAGTAGCAGTTCTCACTATGTGTTAAATATCTTTGCCTTCAAGACATTAATTAAAAGGTGACAAAGTCATATTGCTAAATATCTAAATGTAACTTTTTTGCATGGATAAAACCCTCAACTGAACTGATGTGTAGTGATCTAGTATTTAGTATTGTTTATGGAATGTATATCAGTGTATCAAGTCAATACTTCATTTATTTAAACCAATATCTTTCTTGATTCTTTGTACAGTATGAAAAAGAGTCTTTGTACCTTAGCTGAAGTTCACTGCTGTGAGGAGTCCAGTTCTGTCTCTCACTCTCTGGTCCAGCCTGTCTGCATCACCTGGACACCTTCAACAAACAGATATAATATATATATATATATATATGTAAATTACCATGTGTACAACAATATAACTGATTCTCTTCTGTTGGACATGTTGGATTGTGTATGTCCGAGTCAGGGTCCTTTTTATTTTACTGTAACTTTGGGAAGTTGTGTTACCAATGCTTACTGTTTATTTTGATACCCATTTGGTAATGCAATTAATAAAACAACCAGGTTTGGGTTCGTTCTTCAGATGACTGTGACCTTAACGTGTAAGCTCAATAATGAACTCCAGCTCAACCAACCATATTGTAATATCTAAGTAATCATCTGAAATATGACATTAATAATTGTAATATACACATTTTATTGTGAGGTTGATTTCACATACGCCACTTCGACATTAGCTGTTGTTAACTGACCACAACAAGACTAGAACATAAAAACATAATTAAATAGAGTACAGCAGACAACATCAGTACACCAATAAATAAATAGCAGTACAACAATAAATAGGAACAGTAGTACAACAATAGAGAGGAACAAACAAACATGCAAACAGATGAAATATCATCATACCTTGATTCAGTTAAAGTGTTCACATTTTTTGATTGTTTAAAAGCCAGTTCTTATGATTGGGTTAAATGTATGAATAGGAGGAGTTATTCCTGATCTGCATGGTATTGTGTTCCAGAGTGTAGGTGCCCTCACAGAGAAACAGTGTTTGCCGAAGGAACTGGACCTAAGAGGGGCTCCACAGTCCCCTCTTAGGGCAGACCCTTGTGGTTCTGCTGTTTGAATTTTCTGTTGTATAAAAGTGCAGAGCGGTGGGGGGGGTGCCTTGCCGTTTAGAATTTAAAAAATGGGACATGCATCAGTGTGTTTTAATATATTTTCCCAGCTGAGCAGGTTATGTTTGTCCAGGATTTTGCAATGGTGGTATAGCTTTGGTTTTTTGTCAACAACTTTGAGAGCTTGCTTGTAAAGTGACAGGATAGGCCTTAATGTTGTGCTATTCTCCTGGGTCCAGCTGGTTCACCTGGTCCAGCTGGTTTCACCTGGGTCCAGCTGGTCATACAGTATGTTAGGGTGGGGAAGGATCATGGCAGTTATATAGAGTTTTGCAACAGGTGTTGTCAAACAGTTCCTTATATATCTAAAATGTGCTAGATTGTATTTAGTTATTTGCGTTACTTTCTCACTTGTTTATTGAAGGATAAAGTAGTATCAAGGATAATGCCTAGATATTTGAAATGTGTAAACTGTTTGATGACCTCCCCAGACACATAGACCTTGGGTTCACCGTGTGATACAGTGTTTGGTCTTGCTAAAAAATATACAGACTGTCTTCTTAACATTCAGACATAGCTGTGAGTCAGTAAGCCATTGATTTACATGAACCATTGCATCATTTAATTTGGCCGCAGCTTGGGCCTTGGTTTTTGCATGGACATAAATGACAGTATCATCAGCGTACATTTGCACCTCACATCCAGTGCACACTGAGGGCAAGTCATTTATATAAAGGCTGAATAGTATTGGGCCCAGGATAGATCCCTGGGGTACACCCAGTTCATTCGATACGATACGATACGATATACTTTATTGTCCCCGTAAGGAAATTTGTTCTGGGCTCCGTCCAGCAGTTCCGCATACATGTACATAATATACAAACATAGTGGACATTCATACACATATCATCAATCATATACCGTTTGAACAAACACAATACACACAGACGCACATACTGACAATGGTGACAATGGCGACCTATTGCACAACCCTTATGGCCAACATTTAAAAAGTACATTTCATTACATTTGACTTTTGACTACATTTCATTTCCTGTGAATGTTAAGAAGCTTAACGGACATTGGTAGGAATGAGTGCTTATAGCGGTCCAGCCTGCTCTTGGGAACCCTGAATCTTCTACCAGAAGGTAGGAGCTGGAATTCTGGGTGGAGTATGTGGGTGGGATCAGACACTATTTTGTTTGCCTGTCTGATAATGGACTGCTCGTATATTTTGGAGAGATGGGTTGTTTTTTTTTTTCATTCCTCAGGGGTGGTGATGTCTCGCCACTTACCCTTACACACTGAACTCTGTCTGACAGATAGGAGCTCATCCAGTCTATTGCACTGGGTGAGAAATTAAAATAAGACATTTTGTGAATGAGTACTTGATGATTGACTGTATCAAAAGCTTTCTTAAGATCTAAGAAGATTGCTCCAACAATGCCTCCTTTGTCCATTTTTGATTTAATATTTTCCACAAGGAAAACATTTGCGGTTTCAGTGGAATGATTGGCTTGGAAGTAGGGCTGGGCGATTTGGCCTAAAAATAAAATCTCGATTTTGTCTAACTAATGGACAATTTTCGATTTAAACCTCGATTTGTTCTATTTTTTTCTAAACAAACCAGACTAAGGCAACATTTAAATACATATTTTCTTTATTAACACAATACAAATAAATGAGATTACCAAGTAGTCTAGGCCTATGTGAACAAATCAGTTGTTCAAGAATAAAAAAAATAAAAATAAAAACAGCACCACGGCACTTGGCTGTCATTAATGTGCAAAGATTTTTTTTAAATCGAACTGATTTTTTTTTTTTCTTGTAGGCCATCCCTGAAAAAACTTGTAAAATGAAATACAACAAATAATAAATAATGATAATGAAATGAATAATAAAAAAATACCCTCAAACAAAATAACATCCCTTTAACTTTCTAGGAAGTTGTCTTTCTACAGACCTTACACAGAACAGTTGTTTGTTCTATGTATGACCGCTTGTACCCGAAACACTTCCATACAACTGAAGTAGCACCTTTTTTAGGAATGAGTTCTTCATCTGTGTTCGTGGACATTTTTATGGTACGTCTGTCGGTGAAGCGGTGAATGTGATTGTAGTAGGCTACCCGATCTGCAGCTCTGCACATGCGCACAGTGTTAGAAATTAAAATCAATGTTTTTGATGGCATAAAGTACCTTAAACATACCGTCAGTTTAAATGCTGTTTTATACTGAAAAACCAGAAGTTCTCGTGCGCAGTTGTTAAGCTTTTATTCTGAAAATCCTTCATCTCCGGTTAGCATTGAGCATGTGGCTAATATACCATTTACTATAGAGGTGAATTTAGTAGCGATATGACACGGAGTGTTGCACACCGAAACCTACTGATTTCAACACTACAACTACTGTATACACATCAAGATATTATTATTGCTGAATATTAAATGAAGGTACAGTTTATTTGAATACGTTTGTTTACAGACGTGGGTAGCATGAGACAACAACCGGAACTACCAGAAATGAAACCAGCCGTGAAGTTTTTCCTGTCTTGAGTATTGATTACAGCGTTCAAAACCATATTAAATGAAAAGTCATGAAAGAGATAAGGAGGAGAAAAGGCGTGTTTAGTTATATATGTAATGTGTGAGTCCTCTGTTATGCTCAACAACGAACACAGCATAACAACAGCAGATCGGGCAGAGCTGCAGAGCGGGTAGTCACAGGCAATGTGGCTGAGTTTTGTGCGCATTCTGGAAAGTGAGAGAGTAAGCTACTACGGAGTCCCTTAAAGCAAAACAAATCTGCGGAGTCTAGAAATGTTTTAAAATCGCGATTTTTCGGTTCAGCCATTTCACAAACCGTAGGAAAGTAAAAATGCAAATTAATCGTGAAAACCGAAAAAATCGCCCAGCCCTACTCGGAAGCCGAATTGCATGGGGTGTGGTGTGAAAGGACTACTGTTAAGATGGCCAGTCAATTGCTCAGCTACACATTTCTCAGAGATCTTAGACATGACGGGTCAAACACTGATGGGCCTATCGCTGTTTGCATCAGTTGTGTCCCCGGATTTGTGGACTGGCACCACAATGGCTAACTTCCAGTCTTTTGGGAATGTTCCCTCCCTAAAAGAGGTGTTAATTATGTTGGTAATTGTCCCTGTGAGGGTGGTAGCATGAGAATCCAGTCCAAAAGTGTCTTTTGATTTGGAATTGTTTAAAGAAGAAATTATAGAATTAACTTTGGATTCAGAAGTCTCTGTCAGGGAGAAGACTGGCTGTGTATAATCAATAGGTGATTAATGTATTTGACTAATTTGGGAACTGTTTATAGTCAGCCTCACAGAATCAATAAAATGGTTATTAAAAATAGCCGCTATTTCTGCTGGCCCATTACATAAGGTTCCATTGTTACTGATCTCCAGCTGCTTTGTTATTTTATGTCCTTTTCCTGTAACTTACCGCAAAACCGCATTCATGCACCGTCTGTTTTAACCGCAGAGCGAGTCACAATAGTCCGATATATAAGCATGAAGAACAAACAGCCACGGCCGGCTTCAAGTTGTGTTTCCTGGATGAACTGAGCAGGCAGAGTCCCAGTAGCTTCACGGAGCAGCTAGCAGAGAGACCAGAAGCTAGCAACTGCAGGCACTTCACAGAGCCATCACTCAATGTGACCACGCCCTAATTTATGCAAAAACGTTAAGCCCTAATATAAATAAAAGGGTTGTGTTAGAAAACAATTCACTCACAGATCCATAATCATGAAGGTGGAACCTAACTATATTCATAATAATATGTATTGCAGCCAGGCATTTTAACATGGGGGTCTATGGAGATTGCTCCTTTCTGCAGCCAGTCCCTATCGGCCAATATATGAACTGCAGTGTGTGGCACTTCCGTATTGGCGTCCCGGCTCTTCCGCAGAGTTTGCCGCTTGCCTTTAACACATACATGTTGGTGCCTAAAACACCGTTGTCATTTCATATGTAAATCAGTCCTGTTATCTAAAGTGATAAAGTGTGATATCTGACAAGTTATCTGTTCAGGATATGTTGTTATTTAGATTTCTGTTATACTTACAAGATTATAGAATTAAAATAAAGAACAAATACCTGAAAAGTGTTCAAAAGTATTTAGTAAAAGGTATTGTGTGATATACTGGATAGTCCCTCAAATACAATTGAATAACCGAACAGGGGGAAGACCAAGATGCAGCACTGCAAATGTCTTCCACCGTCATTCCTCCTTTATAATGTTAAATAAAGGAAAGCGTGAAGGTTGGTGTATACTCTCGGTTAATACAAACCACTTTACTTAATTCTAGTATAATGTTTTTTTTTTAAACATATCATTTTGCATTATTCTACCTTTAGGAATAAACAGGTAATAACATGGATTTTAATGTATTATCTATTTTAGAGTAGGAATTTTGATGAATTAGTAAAGGATCAAACATGTGTTAATAAATCAGTGAATCACAAGGACGGAGGCTCTCAAAGTGAGGTGGGCGGCTCTTAAAAGAGCCTTTGTGTGTTCCAGTCAGATGAGTTTATCCCCCGGTCTCCTCATTTAGCACAGCTGTTCTCATGTACATCACAATACAACTATATCTATATAGTATCAGTATTATCATATATTTTTACATTCTGAAATGTGTTAGACTTTTATTCAAAATCTTAGCTTCTCTGCCATTCCTTCGGGATGTTGCTGTGTCTGCTAATGGACTGATTACATCTTACATTGCTTGCTACTGAGTGGATATGTTTTAGTCTTATATTCATGTTACTAGTACTTGGGCTCTGTAGCACTATATTACATTAAGCAAGGATGTGCAAGCTTTCTATTAAATTATAAAGTATAGAAAGGTTTTAATGAATGTGACTTCAGCTTATCAGACAAACATACAGGTTACTCTGTTGTGTCTTTGTTTTAACTCCAAAATGTGCATGTGTGCGAAACATAAATATAGCAGCCATGCATAACATTTGAAGGCAAATATATATAGACATTTTTATTGATTGGGATAAACCCCTTGAGATGCACCATCTCGTTTTCAAGGGGGTCCCGACAATAGCAACAATGTACAGACATACATAAACAAAAAGACAAAATGCAAAACATGACACACAAGACAAACCACATACAGTCTGTTAAGTGAAATTCAAGCAATGCATACAATCATTACAATTTGAGACAGTCGAGCAAATCAGTTTAATCAATATCAGTTTCATTAATAACAAGTACAGACCAGTTGAAAGTGAGATGATAATGCATGTTTAAACAAACCCAATGATGCAAGGGATCTAATGGCAGCAGGTAAAGTGTTCCAGTCAGTTGGGGCTTTGAACATGAACGCTCTTCTGCCAATAGATTTTTGAGGTGACAGAGAAATAAATCTGAACAGAATGTCTAACTTGATGATTTGGTGAGTAGGGTACAAAATACTGCTTTAAATAAGGGGGATAGTTAAGATAAATGCATTTAAATATCAGCTGGAGCCAATGCATGTGTCTTCTTACATTTAAAGAAGGCCATTTAAGTTGGTTATACATTGTGCAGTGATGTGTACGAAAAGGACAACCAAGAACAAATCTGCATAGTCTGTTGTAGGCTATGTTGAGTGGAGCAAGATCTGATGTATGTGCATTTTGGTAGACAACATCACAACAGTCCATAAGCGGAAGAATAAGTTGAGAAGCAATTCTCTTTCGGACACTGAGCGTAAAACAATTGCGAAAGCGGTGTAAAACACAGATTCCGTAATTGCCTTTTTGTATTACATGCTTTATATGTAGTTTAAATGAAAGTTCAGAGTCTAGCTATACACCAAGATATTTAAAGTAGGGCTGTCAGTCGATTAAAATATTTAATCGCGATTAATCGCATGATTGTCCGTAGTTAATCGCGATTAATCGCAAATTAATCGCACATTTTTTATCTGTTCTAAATGTACCTTAGAGGAATATTTTTCAAGTTTTTAATACTCTTATCAACATATGAGTGGACAAATATGCTTTATGCTAATGTTTATTATCATTTGAACAATGACAACTATTCTCATGAATATTAAACACAACAACCTGGAACCTCTCATACAATACAAATGGGGTGTGTGTGTGTGTGTGTGTGTGTGTGTGTGGTCGTTGGAGCTATGTGCAACTCAAGGCATATGCTCGAACGGGAGCTGCCTGGACGTTGCAATCATGTTGCTGCAATCATGCGTGTGCTGACTTCTCCTACAATGTCCCGCTGTCTGGCTTCCTGCATCAAGTCAAGTGCTCGGTGCAGTTGTGTGGATAGGGCGCTCCTCTGTTTTCATTTAAACAGCTCCTTATATCCGTTAGCGCAGCTAGCTAGCACCAGATGCTAACAACAACAATAGCCGCGTTCACACTGCAGTACGGTAATGCACGTAAGGTCTCTCCCTCGCTCCCTCGGGCCACACACAAACACACACCCTCCCGGTCCTCCCGATGGCCAGTCGGTGCCTGCCGGTGAGCGTGGAAGTGTGGTCTGCCACAAGCGGGCGGCAGGAGCGGGGCTGTCAGCAGCATCAGCTTGTAGATGGTATTTTAAACTCGATGCGCTCTGAAACTAAGGGGCGGCCGAGGAAAAAAAATACACATGCGTTAATCGCGTTAAAATAATTAGTGGCGTTAATTTTTTTTTGCGTTAACGCGTTATTAACGCGTTAACTTGACAGCCCTAATTTAAAGCTATCAACTGTATGCAGAGAAGTGCCATCCTTACATGTTATTACTACATTAGGTTTGGATTTGAGCTTCTGCCTGGTACCAAAGACCATGGTATAAGATTTAGTTTTGTTAAGCAGTAGTTTATTGTGTGATAGCCAGTCCTGTAAAATATTAAAATCCGATTGAAGAGAGATCTGAATTTGTGAAAAATCTGATTTGGATGTATATATAACAGTGTCATCAGCATAAAGGTGAGTACAACAATTAATGAGACAAGAAGATAACTCATTTATGTAAATAGAGAACAGAAGTGGGCCCAGAGTTGATCCTTGGGGTACACCCTTTTGTTGGATCAACAGGTCAGACTGTTTTTCATTAACAACCACACATTGCTTTCTACTGTGAAGGTACGAGTTAAACCATAACACTGTATCATTAGAAAGGCCAATGCCGTGCAGTTTATCCAGGAGCAGATATCGATCAACGAAATCAAAGTCTTTTGTCAAGTCAATAAAAATGGCACCTGTGAGTTCACCATCATCTGCAGCAGAGTACAAGTCATTCGTAAATGTAAGTAGAGCAGTTGTTGTGGAGTGATTAGGACTGAAACCAGATTGAACCGGAGATAAAATATTATAAGTATTGAGATAATGTGACAGTTGATTATAAATTATTTTCTCCAAAACTTTGGAAATAGAGCAGATTATAGAGATTGGTCTATAATTATTTGTATCAAGTAAATCACCACCTTTATGCAGTGGAATGATGCGTGCGCATTTCCAAATAGTCGGCAACTCACAGGTGCAACCTGATCTCACCAGAATGCGTGACTCCACCACGACTCCTTAACACCACAATGCGTGGTGGAGTCACAAACTTTGTTACATTTACGTGTCGGCACCACGCAAACAACCCCAATGTAAAGTGAATGAGGCTCCTTTGTCGTGGTGCACACACGCATTTCTACAACGTCCCGCAGTGAGCTTTTATTGTATAAAACGTTTTTTTAAATCTACTTTATAGCTTGTAGTAACTCACGGGAGGCTTCTTTTATTTTATTTGTATTCATAATAATTGTTATTTTTCGTCAGAATGTAAAAATTATATTAGTTACGAATTTGTGTTCTCAAAAAATAGTGCATTGTGTGTAATACAACTGTGATTTTTATTAAATTAGTTAGTTTTTAAGGAAGGCCAGAGCTTCAGCTGTGTCAAATAGATTGTTCCCTTTAGTTAACGTTATTTAAAAGATAATGATCATGTCCCCTGTATTGTATTACGAGCGTCCATTCCCATTGGATAACAGAGAATTTTACACCCGGAAGTAAGTATTCTCCTTACTGTCGATTGATTTTACAGTGATATCTGAACTACTCATCGACTAAAAAACACCAGATTATCCTTGTTAATTACACAACATTGATTGGTTTGAATTATGTGCAATGCTTTTGTATTTTCCCCCTTCGATTCGGAGAAACAAAGATTTTTTCGGAGTTTTTGGATGGCAGAAGACACTACACTACCAGAATCCTCAGCTATCGTTTGGGACTACACCATGTGCTTAGCTTGACAAACCCCGTGATCAGTCCTCAAGCTCTTTGATTGGTTGACCTCCAACTGCATTCCATATAAAAAAAGGTTTCGTAAAAGAGAAAATCATACTTTATTCAGCAGTGCTTGCTTTACTCTTTGAAAGTCATCACATGAATGCATTGTAATAAATGGTTTGGCTGCATTAAATATTACACATCTGTGTTAGTTCTTTATTTATCTACAGAGATCGGGCTCCTCAGAATAGACCGGAAACTATTCTTTTACCGTTCTGTTTTAATTTCACAATAAAGTTAGTAGTCATATTTTGTTTTAATATGATTGTTTTTTATTAACTACTAGACCGCTGGGTCATGTTAAGACCATATTTTCTGTGTTGCTGTGGGGTAGCCTTTGTTTCTGCTAAAAGAGGTGTCGACCAGCTGGGGCAACAAGAAAATCGGCGTAATCGAGTGTGGCTATTAAAAAATAAATCATTACGTCGGGGTAGCATTTTCTTGTTATTTCCGGTTATTTCTCCACTGGTTAACATCGTTTAACAATACCGTGTAGCTGTCACGTTTGAAGGGACGAAATCGTGACATCTTCACGTCTCCCAGCATGGTAAATCGTCACATGTTCACGTCTTGCCGTGATATTGGGTTGGTTCAATGGCATTAAAACGAGAAAAACGCTGCTGAAGGTTAATCCTGAAAAATCCTGAAAATGAATGTCATTTTCGAGCCTGAAACCTGAAAAACAGGCTCGGGGTTTAACAGGAGGTCCCATGTCATGGCCATTTCTACTGATCATAATTCCATTGTTGAGGTCTACTAGAATATATTGTTTAATGTTCCGTACTCCCATTGGTTTCTCATACAGCATCTCTGTATAGTATGTAGGGCTGTGCAATTTAATCGATCTTGCAATATATATCGATATTTAGTTTTCCGAGAAAGTATCGATATTTCAGCCGAGGGTATCGATACATTAAGTCTGATAACTGTGTTCGTTATACTCGCGTCCAGGAGAGAAGCTTTAAAAAGGAGACTATTGAGTCTCTGAGAATGTTCAAATGTATACTTTAATTAATAAAAAGCGCGGTAATGTTACAAGCAGAAGATGGTTCAGTCAGAAAAACAGCTGTGTTCTGGCTCTCGTGAGCGAAGGGAAGAGAGCGAGCTCCACCTTTCCAGCTGTTAGATATCCTCTGCTGACTCCTCCCTGTGGGCCGGTTGGCGCTGCTGGGGATCGGCCCTCCACGTCTCCAATGTTCGTTGTTGCGCATTACAGAGGATTCAGACATTGCACATTAAATATATAACTAAACACGCCTTTTCTCCTCCTTATCTCTTTCATGACTTTTCATTTAATACATTTTAAACGCTGTAATCAATACTCCAAAAATATCTCACGGCTGGTATCATTTCCGGTAGTTCCGAATGTTGTCTCATGCTACCCACGTCTGTAAACAAACGTATTCAAATAAACTGTACCTTCATTTAATATTCAGCAATAATAATATCTCGACGTCTATAGTTGTAGTGTTGAAATCAGTAGGTTTCGGTGTGCAACACTCCGTGTCATATCGCTACTAAATTCACCTCTATAGGAAATTGTATATTAGCCACATGCTAAATGCTAATCGGAGATGAAGGATTTTCAGAATAAAAGCTCCACAACTGGTTGTGCACAACAACTTCTGGTTTTTCAGTATAAAACAGCATTTAAACTGACGGTATGTTTATGGTACTTTATGCCATCAAAACATTGATTTTAATTTCTAACAAGTCCCATTCAAATCCCCTGTGTTCCGCCACCTGCTGCACCTTTTCATTCTCCATTGTCCATTGTGATACTGCACTTTATGTACTTACGTTTCAAAGGCTTGTAAGCTACAGTTTGCACTGTTTCAATAAATGAAACTAATTTTCTCACCACATCTTTTGATTCATTTTGTCCAGCATTTGCAAGCTGGAGACTCTCTGTCAGAGCCATATATTGTATAGTTGATGCTTTCAGTTTTCAGTTGAATTAATTCAATCCAAGTCAATGGAACACTCACAAGATGTCACCAAAATCCCACTGTCCCTTTAAAATCTTTCAGAAAATGATATAAGTGTATCAAATTATATCGAATCGTATCGTTGGCTGAATATCGTGATATATATCGTATCGTTGGCTGAATATCGTGTATCGTATCGTGAGATTAGTGTATCGCCACAGCCCTAATAGTATGTGTATTCACTCTCTGTCCTAAACGGCTTGTTGGAGCTCCTGCCCCCCCCTCCCTGTGAGCCCACTGTGCTCTGATTGGTCAGCTCGCCCACTCTGTTCCAATGAGTCTACCACTATGGTCTACCACCGTTCAGTGTTGTAGTCAAGTCACCAATTCACGAGTCCAAGTCACACTCGAGTCACTACTCTTCGAGTCCGAGTCCAAGTCCGAGTCACCCAAGGAGTGTCCGAGTCGAGTCAGAGTCATCATTACCTGTGTTTGAGTTCGAGTCCCCGAGTCTCAAGTCTTCATGTATTAACCTTCGTGGATATATGTGTTGAAATGTAGCTGCTGCTCTACATTGCTGTTATCCTGTCATGTTATACTAATCTGTCTATTGAACTGCTGTGAAGCAAGTTTGGCTACAATTCTTGTAGTAGGTGCTATACAAATATAAAGCTTATTACTAATATTAATATTATTATTATTATTATATATCAATAAACTATATTTAAAATGAGTTATTGTTATTGAGTGAGAGTTGATTAGATCAGGTTACTCTGAATCGCGAGCCCTGGATCTCGAGTCGTGGCTGTGGTCCTGGATCATCGGTCCTGGATGGATATCCTCGTGGATTCATCTTCCTATTATACACACATGCATTTCCAAACATTTGGACTACCTATGTTGCAAATGTATTATCTTTTCAATTTACACACGGCATCTATTGCACGTCTGTCCGTCCTGGGAGAGGGATCCCTCCTCTGTTGCTCTCCCTGAGGTTTCTCCCATGTTCCCTTTAAACTGTGGGTTTTCTCTGGAAGTTTTTCCTTGTACGATGTGAGGGTCTAAGGACAGAGGGTCTGAGGACAGAGGGTCTGAGGACAGAGGGTCTAAGGACAGAGGGTCTAAGGACAGAGGGTTTCGTATTGTCATACTGATATTCTGTAGAAACTGTGAAGACCACTTAGACAAATGTAACATTTGTGATATTGGGCTATATAAATAAACATTGATTGATTGATTGATTGATTGATTGATTGATTGATTGATTGATGATAGTGTTCAAGACAGCCTATATGTCTGAACTCGATCCTTAGAGTAATGTGTTACGGAGCCTTCTCTTCAATATTGTTTCCACATAACGAGCATTTTGCTCTTTTCCAATGTGGAAGCAGAATGTGTGAAAGCATACAGCACGATGCGAGGTGTGTCTCAAGACATCTTTAGACTGGAATAGCGGGGCCCAGTACGTGAACTCGCCTCGCAGGTGCACACGCCAGGATAGAGGACATCAGACTCCAGAGAACATTTGCTCGAGTCCGAGTCCAAGTCGGAGCGTCAATGTACAAGTCGAGTCCGAGTCATCGTGGGGGGAAATATTCACGAGTCCGAGTCCAAGTCAGCGTACGCGATAATTCAAGAGTCCAAGTCTGAGTCGCGTCAATCAGTGCGCGAGTCCGAGTCGAGTCCCGAAAATCGGCACTCGAGTCCGACGAGTACTCCAGGGCTGAAGTCGAATAGTCCATTTCTCTTAGGAACCTTCCTAACGGAGTGAAATGACCCGGAAGTCCATCAGTGGCAGCCATGATAACTGCCGTTCTAATTCTCTAGATGAAAGGAAAGGAGGTTTCAAACTTCCTTTATAACCTCCTTTAGCTTAGGAACCACTGGACCTCCCTCACCGAAAGCAGAGGAGAAAATGCTGCCCCACAATGCATTGCAGCCGCAGCATTTGCCGTCACTCAACAGTCGGCCGTTCACGGAAACAACCGATTATGACCGAGAAATGATATCATGAAAGTTATGGTGCTTATTAAGCATTTTAAAACATAGGTGGTAAGTTGCCAAAGTGCTTTGTTTTAAACATTCATAAGTATTATAATCAAAGAGAGAAATATGAACGTTACTTTTTACTGAAATGATCAAATAAAGTCAACATTTCACAGTCTTCACTGAGCTGTGTGGAGTTTGTTCAACTTCTAAAAGATGTTTGAATGGTGATATACACAGTGATAGATGTTAAGGACTGACGTTTATAATAAATACATTTTATTTTGTGTCACATAACAAAAAACCCTGATATATCCTATGGACATTTGATTGTTTGATTTACTGTTTTTTTTATTAAAATATCCTATATTTATTCCTTTCCTTTGTATTAATTTAAAACACCTTCCGTTGTGAGGGATGCAGATACAGATAATATTATGAGACGCTTAAGAGGTCATGTTATTTATTCAAAAATGTGGTTAAAGGTGGGGTAGGTAAGTTTGAGAAACCGGCTCGAGATCGCTATAATTTGAAAATACACAACCGGAGAAAATCTGCCACTTCCTCACAGAGCCCCTCCTCCAACACACACGAACGTGCACATGACCAATGAGGGCACGAGATGAGTGTGTGCCCCGATGGAAGGCTGACAGGCAGGTAGGCCAGCCAGTTACTTTAGCCGGCCCGGCTAAACAGATTGGTTGTACTTTTTACAGTATTACGGCTTCTACAGATGACGTTTTTTTATGGATTTGTTGTCAAAGCACTTAAGATATTCATTGCTATCGGGATGTTAAGAGCATTCCATGGAATATAACAAAAAGTGTATCTCGAGCCGGTTTCTGAAACTTACCTACTCCACCTTTAAAAAAATGACTTGTTAAACAGGATAAATTGCATAAACAATTATGTTTATATTACATTTTGTTTGCCTCACATTTAGGAAATTCTTTGAGATTCTAATAATCCATTTGGGATAACATTGAGATTGAACAGTAGTGTTAATGAATAATATCATTTCATAGCTAATTCCAAGCCTTTGTGCTGGTGTATGGTTCTAATTCCTTCACTTAAGCTTCTGTTTCTCTGATTTTCTACAATTAATAAAGTGATAATACTTGTCTGATGTTCACAGTCAGTGGGAGTTCTGCTACCAAGAGTCTGTGTCTGTTTGAGAGCCTTTGTGACCTTACAGGTTTAGATCTATCTGTCTAACACATTTCAGAATGTAAAAATATATGATAATACTCATACTATATAAATATAGTTGTATTGTGATGTACATGAGAAAAGCTGTGCTAAATGAAGGTCTCTCAGTGTTGGGTAACAAAGACTGTATTTAGAACACAGCCAGGGCCTGTCCTGATGGGAGTGTGTTTGCAGACAGCAGAATTACCTCCGTTTAACAAAGAATTGTTTACAACTACTGCCTTTTTTCACCTTGAGTCTTTAAAACAACATCTCGCCTAACTATATTACTAGTTTTATTGAGAATATGAAGCATTTTAAGTTGTTCAGGAGATCATTTATAGGAAAAAGTCGCAGATTAGTCCTTCTCACGGCAGTAGTTTTAGGAGGTTTAAAGGCTTCCCAATAAAAACACAACAATATTTAAAGCTTTATTTGGCTTCTATATGAAGATTAAGTAATCTGCTATCAATTCGATTAACCTATGAAATTCAACTCGTTCTCTAAATGTGTATTTTGTACAGTTTTAGCTGAAGAGAAAGCACAAAGTGGCACAGTTTTTCTGCAGCTCCTGCGTGAGCCACTGAGTTGAGTCTCTACGGTTCTCATGGTGTGTTTAAGTTCGTCTCTTC
The DNA here is from genome assembly GCF_902827115.2 of Pseudochaenichthys georgianus. NCBI lineage: Eukaryota > Metazoa > Chordata > Actinopteri > Perciformes > Channichthyidae > Pseudochaenichthys > Pseudochaenichthys georgianus. The sequence goes on from NW_027262958.1 coordinate 218,157, forward strand.
GCTGGGATTTCTCTATCCTCTCATCAGACCGAGAATCCTCCCGACAGCATCATGGCCGCAGAAGAAGCTCCCGCTGAAGTCGCCGCCGTCGTCGTCGTCGCCGCCCCGGCAAAGGCACCAGCCAAGTCCCCGAAGAAGAAGGCAGCCAAGCCGGCCAAGAAGGTTGGTCCCGGAGCCGCTGAGCTCATCTTGAAGGCGGTCACCGCCTCCAAGGACCGTAAAGGGATCTCTTACCAGGCTCTGAAGAAGGCGCTGGCCGCTCAGGGCTACGAACAGACCGCTCACATTAAACGCGCCGTGAAGAGGTTACTCGAGAATGGAGCCCTGGTGCAGGTCAAGGGAACCGGAGCCAGCGGCTCCTTCAAGGCAGCTAAGGCCGCCGAGAAGCCCAAGAAGGCAGCGAAGAAGCCCGCAGCCAAAGCCAAGAAGCCGGCAGCAGCGAAGAAACCCGCCGCTAAGAAGCCAGTAGCTAAGAAGGCAGTAACTCCCAAGAAGGTAGCGAAGAAGCCTGCTCCTGCTGCCAAGAAAACCCCCGTGAAGAAAATCACTAAGAGCCCGAAGAAGAAGGTGGCGGTGGCCAAGAAGGCAGCACCCAAGAAGGCAGCGACCCCCAAGAAGACAGTAACTCCCAAGAAAGCTGTGAAGAAGGCGGTTAAACCAGCTGTCAAAGCAGCGAAGAAGGCACCAGCCAGGAAATCATCGAGGAAGTAAACAGATCCTCTCCTTCATCTCCAAAAGGCTCTTTTTAAGAGCCACCCACATAAACCAAAAGAGCACTCTCCTTTATAATAATATATAATTTAGCATAAAAAAATGCATTTTTTTGTGTACATAACCACATGACACACTATTTATATATATCTGCTTCCATGTTATATTCTAATATTCCATGTTGTGCTTTCATACCACATGGAATTTACCTCAATATTGTGTATAATGTGTACCTTTACGCACACGGCTATGGAGGAAAGACGTGACACGAGTAAACAAATACATGAAATGCAGAAATACAGGGAAAAAACAGGAATACATAAAAACAGGAATATAAATACATGAATAACATTTGAGGATAATTCAGAACACACATTATATGTATTTAATGTATTTCTGCATTTATTTTCAGTTACATTTCTGTGTCTGGGCGTGTTTCACAATATGTGGTTTTGCCTGGTCGCCTTGTATTTTGTGGTCATGACAACATTTATAAGAAATGTCCTTCAATTGCTCTGAAAGTTTGACATGTCCTTAACAATATCTTTGAGTTGTTATAATATTTTACAAAACTACACCCTAACTCGGTCTCTGAGGAAGTATTTGAGAAACATGACACCAATTTTAATAATACAATGTCACTAACTTTAAGATACATATACAATTTCTAACTATCTTTTTTTATGTAAAAAAAGTTTTTAAAAGTTTATGTAAACATTACATTTAAATGTGAAAATAATTATATTAAAAATCTAAACAGCAGTTGGTTGGCATCAGGCCTACAAAATGCAATGTTGGAGGTTAATATGGTGTAATACACGCACTAAATAAATGAGATACAGATGACATTATTAGATGATTGTATTGCTTGTGTCAAAATGTGAAGTTGTGAAACCATTTGCTGGTTTTTATTTTGAAGGATGGTTGTCGTACCGGAAACGCATCGGCTCACGGTGTGTGAAAAGAACAGCAGAGAGGGAACAAAGGAACGGAACAAAATGGCGGGCTAGAATTAACTAGGGTGTCTTCAACTACGTCCGCATATAAGCTTTAAATATGGTCGATATCCATAGTGAGTACATCATATCTCTGCAATTATGTCTGGAAGAGGAAAGGGCGGAAAGGGACTCGGCAAAGGAGGCGCTAAGCGCCACCGCAAAGTGCTCCGTGATAACATCCAGGGCATCACCAAGCCCGCCATCCGCCGTCTGGCTCGCCGCGGCGGAGTGAAGCGTATCTCCGGTCTGATCTACGAGGAGACCCGCGGTGTGCTGAAGGTGTTCCTGGAGAACGTGATCCGTGATGCCGTCACCTACACCGAGCACGCCAAGAGGAAGACGGTGACCGCCATGGATGTGGTGTACGCTCTGAAGAGGCAGGGCCGCACCCTGTACGGCTTCGGGGGATAAACTCATCTGGCTGAAACACACAAAGGCTCTTTTAAGAGCCGCCCACCTCACTTTGAGAGCCTCTGTCCTTGAGATTCACAGATTTATTAACACATTTTTAATCCTTTACTAAATCATCACAATTCCTACTAATGGATAATACATTAAAATCTATGTTATTACCTCTGTTTATTACTAAATGTAGAATAATGCAATATTATGATTTTATAAAAATATACTAGATACACCAACCTTCACGCTTTCCTTTATTTAACATTATAACGAGGGGACTACTGGGTAAACACTGGCTGCGAGAGGCTGTGTCGCAGGCGTAGCCCACTGATCCCGTGCCTAATCTCAGTAATTCACCATTTATACGCATGACAACACACTTTGTCCGTGTTTGGCTCTCGAAGCGTTCCCGCATTGACGTCACTTCCGGCTTCCCCCAAAACTTCAAGTGAGTCGAAGGAATTTCCCCGCGATGTTCGAAATTATTGATATTTAACGGAACGGTATCGCTTTTTCTTTTTTAAACTGACGGTTCGAGATTATTAGTAGCCCAATATTTCATTGCACAACAGTTGTTGGGATGCTGTCACAGGCTCTTTAAGAGCACAGCTGTATGTTGACTATGTCAACTTTGCTTGGTTCATCTTACTGGGGGGCAGCTACATGGATGTCGGTGCAGTCCACAATCATTGTGCAGTTGAAGGCAGAATTAATTTATTATTGACTCAGAATGAAGCACAACTTCATGTCATACAATACATTGACTTTATTTGTAATTGTGTACAAAAATAAAGCATTGATTAGCAAGCAGGACCTGCAGGAACAGAGCACGGTGATGGATGGAGCTGGGAAGAGAGAAGAATAAAGAAAACAGATCAACTTTATTATCGGATATTAAAAATTCAATTTTCAAAACAAGTTGCCGCTCCTACAGTTTTCTAGTACACTCTCAGAAAAAAAGGTACGAAAAAGACCTTAGAAAGGTACACACGCTTGTCACTGGGGTGGTACCCTAAAGGTACAAAAAAAGGTACAAAAACGATGGGTACAAAGTTGTACCCTCGTACATTGTACCTTTGTATGTACCTCAAGGGTCAAATATGTACCTTTTACAGGTACATATACATGTAACTTCTGAAATGTTACAAATGTGTCTCTTTAGGGTACCACCCCAGTGACAAGGCTATTTGTACATTTCAGGTACACATTTGTCACTTTATTATACTATATTGTACCTTTAAAAGTGAGCATAGGTTTTTGTCAGACAAAACAGGCAAAAATCCAAATATTTTAGTTGAATCTCATTTAATCAATATCAAAACATTTCCTACGAATGCTGAAAAATGAAAATAAATGTTCAATAACCCATCAATATAGAAAAGCTTCACAATACTTTTGATATACTGATGACCAACAACCTGTCATCCACGGTATATATATATATATATATATATCAATGGGTGAAACATTCACCAATACAATGAAACACATTTTCATAAATACAGCAATCTATCAAAGCTTCACAATTCTCATTAGTTTGAAATATTCACCAACAATTTGTAATCCACTGCATAGCTTTATAAAGATGTAAAAATATGACCAGTGTCATACTGGTCACCCAGTCGGTCAGTCAGTCACCCAGTCAGTCAGTCACAATATTACTTGGAAATATTCACCAACAATTTGTCATCCACATTCAAGCCATAGTACTTTATGTGAAAATCCATCTATGCACCCTGAAAGGGCCACACTGAATGGCTTAAGTTTGTCATAACCGTCAGCATGCCACATATAGTTCGGTCCCATTGAGTGGTAGGTTCTCCTTATAAACCTTCTGCAAGATCTCCTCTCGCAGCCTCGAGGGTTAAGCTCCCGGAGCAAATTCATAAAATCATCTCTCTTCTCTCGAAGACTGTACTTTTGTTTTAGTACCTGCCACATTGTTCGGTATCCAAACAATTGTCCAGGTCCACGAAGTTCCAACCTGATGGCGTTAATTACAGCGATTTGAGAGGAATAACCCTTTCTGCGGTAAAACCCGGCTTGATTCAGTTTGCTTTTAACTGATTTTTACACCATGAAATGTAGATGTCCACGATTACAGCATACGAGTGACCTTCATTAAAATATTGCACGCAATGATGCAAGATATCTGGTCCTTCCGCTTTGATTCTGGTTTCTAAAAGTGTTTCATCAAATATTAATGTGATTCGGGAAATGTTAAAGTGTTTCAGTTATGGTAAAAGTGTTTCGCATTTTGTTAATTTGTTTTCATTAATGTTAAAGTTTTTTTTCCTTGGTAAAAGTGTTTTATAAAATGTAATTTTGTTTTATAAAATGTAAATTTGTCTCAAGCTTTGTTAAAGTGTTTCACACTTTGTAATTGTCCATTGCACTTCTCAGCCACCGTAAAGGACCCTTGGTTGTGTTACATCACAGCTAAATAAGATCCCTTGATTCAATCAGACAAAGACAACACATTTTAACATGCTCATTCCAGCAGCTACCAAACTACAGGGATAAGACATAAAACGGGGGGTGCAGAATAATGTTGAAATACTTTGTTCCCCTTTTTACAATACAGTACAGTAGATATGCTACATCTGACCTATGCACATCATAGGCTCAATCATGCGCAGACGATAACCAATCTCGTGCAAGCAACAGCACAGCTATATTTGCATCGAGGGGAAATAAAGAGACCGGGCTGTGTTTGTGAGGCACCGTGTCTGATCAACATCTCTCTCTCATCATGCCTGCTGAAGCACCCCCCGTCAAAGCGGCCAAGAAGGGCTCAAAGAAAGCCGTCGCTAAGAGCGTCAGCAAGACTGGAAAGAAGAGGAGAAAGTCCAGGAAGGAGAGCTACGCCATCTACGTGTACAAGGTGATGAAGCAGGTCCACCCCGACACCGGCATCTCCTCCAAGGCCATGGGCATCATGAACTGCTTCGTGAGCGACATCTTTGAGCGCATCGCCGGGGAGGCCTCCCGTCTGGCTCACTACAACAAGCGCTCCACCATCACCTCCAGGGAGATCCAGACCGCCGTCCGCCTGCTGCTGCCCGGAGAGCTGGCTAAACACGCCGTGTCTGAGGGCACCAAGGCCGTGACCAAGTACACCAGCTCCAAGTAAACTCCGCTGCTGACATACCACCAACACAAAGGCTCTTTTAAGAGCCACCCACTGCATCTATAGACGTGTTCCTCTTTTTTGAATAAGTGTCATGCACGATCCATGACTCAAATAGATATGTAAATCACTTTATATTATGTTGTGTGAGCTTATCTCTCTGTACAGCACTTTAGTCTGAAGGTTTTAAAGTGCTATAAATAAAGTTGGGTTGGATTGGACTTGACATGAAATACGTAAACAGTTCAAAGGAGCCTTGTTTACACACCACTTTCCACAATTGCTCAGGCAAAACAACTTGTGCATAATTTAAAGATGAGGTGGTAGTACGAATAGCCGTAGAGACATGCCGTGCTGTACTTCCTCTTTATGTTTCATCTGAATGCATTATATCTGTCCAACAGCACCCTCTGGATGGAACAGGACACACCACGTGGTTATTTTACTATTTAATATCAGCATCAGGAAAGCCCTAAACTTTCATCATTGACCCTGGAAAGATTATCAATTGCTTTTTTTCATCTGGTCCATCCCGATAATATCACTTGTTTTGTGTGTCATGCCAGACAACTCAAGGCAACCTTTCATACACCAAGTCAATTAGAAGATGTTACTTTTTTATTTTTTAAAACTGTCTCTTAAATTGTTTTGTAATAGACATACACAAACCACTCTATAAAAACATGTACACACAACTCATAAATACATACTTAAACACAACGGAACAGTATTTCAAACGGCAGAAAGGGAATTGTCTGATGAGCCTTTGTTCAGTCGCAGACTCAGTATGCTCCATGGTAGTCTGTGACTTGTCGAGGCTTTCTCTTCTCCTTAGCTCGGTTCCGATATGTTTTGTTTTGGTACAACTGTTAATTATTGTTTGATGTATTACCACGGTGCATCTGGTCTTCCATATCTGCATACAAGGGACACAGAAGAAAACACTTTGGGGCTTTCAATAAGTGATAGAATATATCCACCATATTTGTATTCATTTATTTAAAACAAATATATACATACTTGGAAGTCCATTCCATTTAAAGGTGCATATTCATTTATGAAATCAGCATATACTACGGTAATTTGTAATATGAGCCATGTCTCGCTCTACCTCTCCTTTTTGTCCACCTTGATATATCCACAACCCAGGGTGCTTTCCTTGATATTGCCGCTGTAAACATTTTAACAAAAGTAATTGTACGTTTAATATCTAGGTATATGGCTCCCAAGCCTCCATATTCCCTTCTTTTAAATAATAAATTATGTTGAGTATAATTATCAGAGCCAAAGAGTAGTTAAAAATACATTCTGTCAAAAATGTATTTTTGGCAATACCATTTTCTAATAAATAATTTTCTCTACTAAAGTATCTTTTAAATGTGTAAATGAAAAGCTTTAATTGACCAGACTTATAAAATGTTGTGAGAGCTGAAATATGTTATAAGTTGGAGAAGTCCATGGTTATTTGTCTGTTACTTTATATTTTATATTTACCATTAATTTGGTAATTTTTTTTGATTGAATCATTTTGATGATGGCCACACAACCAAACCTAAATACAGTGTATAGATTCAGGTGTTTGAATTGGACTAATTATTACTTTTATGTCATTGTTGACATCTTTTATACAAATGTATGTCTTGACTCATCAGAAACAGAATGAAAGTCTCCTATAAAGAGTATTTTTTGAAAACTTTGATCAACTTTAAATGTAATGTTAATCTCAGAAAGGGTCTTATTTCAAATGTTATTAAGCATGTGAGGGTTTTATTATGTTTTGAAAGATAATGTGGAGGCTGCAGCTGCCCAGCAGCTTTCCCGCTCTCAGTCTTCTCTTAGGTCCGCAGTGAATATATAAATACTGCCGGTCACTCTGCTTCCACTCATTCGTTCTGTACAAGACGACATAACAATACCTGAAAATGAGTGGTAGAGGAAAAGGAGGAAAGGGACTCGGCAAAGGAGGCGCCAAGCGTCACCGTAAAGTTCTCCGTGATAACATCCAGGGAATCACCAAGCCCGCTATCCGCCGTCTGGCTCGCCGTGGCGGAGTGAAGCGTATCTCCGGTCTGATCTACGAGGAGACCCGTGGGGTGCTGAAGGTGTTCCTGGAGAATGTGATCCGTGATGCCGTCACCTACACCGAGCACGCCAAGAGAAAGACCGTGACAGCCATGGATGTGGTGTATGCCCTGAAGAGGCAGGGCCGCACTCTGTACGGCTTCGGAGGTTAAACATCTACACCCTGACTTACCTGGAACAACAACGGCTCTTTTAAGAGCCACCCAAATTACTCAAAAAGAGACCTTCCTTTTGATGAACATTATATTGAATTTAAACTCCATCTCCAAAATTCTTGCTAGGATACTGGATATTAAAAATGTAGATTTCACAATGTTGTTTATCCAAGATGAACAAATCAACGATATTTTCGTATAGGACAAAGTCTACACCAGGGGTGCCCAACCAGTCGATCGCGATCGTGGGGAGATTCCCAGTCGATCGCGAGATGTGTCTAAAAATAGACAACATTCTGTTTTATTGTTAATGTCCTATAACATAATCTTCCCGTGCCAGAATAATGCACTTGAACGCACCAACGCTTTGTGATTGGCCGGCGTGACCCCATGTGTGGGGGCGTGGCTGGTGGGCAGTGGGCACTATTTCGCTGACGTTCTCCATGTCAACAGGAGTGACAGTCTGCACACAAACAAGACCCAATTATGGCAGAAGCAAAAAAGCCCAAAATATATAATTTTCACTCTGAGTGGGAGGATGATCATTTTTGTATCTATTCCAATTCAAAGTCCATCTGTCTCATCTGCAATGCGAGCGTGGCTTTATCGAAGAAGGGTAATTTAGGAGAGGCATTTCAAAACAGTGCACAAACGCTACGAGACGGAATTCCCTCCTGATTCTGTCCTACGCTCCCAAAAGGGGAGGGGCCTGAAAGGACAGCTAAATGTACAGCAGTCCATTTTCACCAGGCCCAACAACAAGAGCAAGGCTGCTACCATAGCATCTTATCGTGTCAGTCACGTTCTTGCGAAACACATGAAGTATTTCAAAGACGGCGAAGTTGTGAAAGAAGCATTCCTGGAGGCTGCTGACGCGCTTTTTGGGGGACAGTAAAAATAACAGTAGCATTTCAACAGGTTTTTCATATAATAAAAACTCAAGTTAGATACCGTTATTAATCAGCTGTAAGTTTTAATTTGTTTGAAATATTCATTATAATTATTGTACAAAATGGTATAAGAATGCAAACTTAAATTGATTATAGTCTATTATCAATTCAGGTTAAGAAACTAGTGTTGCTTGCATCCTATTTTAAAGGCATTTCTTTTTATACTCGACTAAAATGCAACAAAAAAAGGGTTTGATTCTATTAATGTTGTCTTTTTTATTGCACGTTGGCAGCAGATTCTTGTGTAGCTTCAGATCTGAGTTGTCTTATTAGTAAGCCTCATTTATACTTTTGTAGCAACACTATTTTTATATAATGGCAAAGAAAGGGTTCAGCGTCTTTTCTTTTTTCCCTGTGTCATATGTGGCAGCACTGTTCAATGTTTCTTGAAAACATTACCCACTGTAGTGACGTGTGAATAAACTCCAACTCTGTATCAACAACACTGCTGTGTAACTTCAGTTAAATACTTGTATGTGTGTAGATTAGAAAGAGGTAAGATAAAGGATCTGCAGTATTTTATGGAGTATTAAAGGTCAGTTTTATACAAGTAGTAGTGTGTATTTACCTGATAGTAGGCTGTCAGTAATGGCTACGCCTCTCTATTTGGACTGGTAGATCTCGGCAGACTGGCAACTTTAAAAGTAGCTCTCGGTTCAAAAAAGGTTGGGCACCCCTGGTCTACACTTACAACCACGACTGCTCCAAATAATTGTACTTCCAGCTGTGTGGGGTTTCTTAAACTGTTGAAATATGTTTAAAGGTGATATACACTAGGATATGTTAAGGACTAAACCACTTATAATGAATACATTTGTATTTCAGGATCTTAAAATCATAAGTATTGGGATTCATGTGGATTAATGTGTGGACTAGAGGGTGACAAGCATAACTTTTACCTCACTTTTTTATTTAAATCGCAACATTGGTCATGAAAAATGTGTTTCTCTGTTGTCAATGTTAGAACAGAAATCAAAAAAGACACCAGAAAAGTCACAATTACAAGACACAAAACACCAGAGTCTGTTCATTCTTTTAAAGAAGAATGATCTAAACAAGACTGGAACAAAGTGTATGTACCAGATGCAAATGAAGCCGATGAATCATTTCTACATATCAGGGCCGTATGAAAAACATTGTCCTCGTGTAAAGAAAATAGTGAAACAAAAATATGCTGAAAAACCATGGATCACTATGGGAATATGAAATGCATGTAAAACGAAAAATGAAGTATGTAAAGACTTCTTAAAGAATGGATCAGTAGAGGCTGAACAAAAATACAAGACATACAAAAACAAACTAACAAAGATAATACGATGTAGCAAAATGGATCATTACAACAAATGATTGGAGGATAACAAAAATAACATTACAAACACATGGAATGTTTTAAATACCATTATTAAAAAAGGAAATGGAAAGGCACAATACCAAAGCAGTTTTCTGTCAAAAAACGATACAGTAATGTATGACATGACCTCAGTTGTGGAAGATTTCAATAAGTACTTTGTCAATGTTGGTCCTTGTCTAGCTGAGGAAATTTCAAATACTGGTTGTAGTAATAACTCACATCTGTAATCCATACATACGTACATAACAGGGAACAGTATGTTGAACTACAAAGCCATGAATCACAACTACTACATGTGGGGTGCCTCAGGGCTCAGTCTTGGGGCCATTACTATTTATTCTGTATATTAACAATATATGTGAAGTATCAAAAATTATTAAAACCAACGACACAAGTCTACTCTGCTGTGGGGACGATTTAGAACAGCTATTGGTCACAATGGAGAAGGAACTGAGCAGGATGAAGATCTGGTTTGACCTAAATAAATTAACATTGAACGCAAGCAAAACCAAACTCATACTATTTGGGAATCGATCGACCAATACAGAGAAGAAACTCACTATAAATGGCGTCCAATTAGAGAGAGTATCCGAAATAAAATTCCTTGGAGTAATCATAGACAATAAATTAAGTTGGAAACCACATATAAGCTATATCAAAGCCAAAATATCCAAATCAATAGCAATTCTGAATAAAGCCAAATACCTAATTAATCAAGCTTCTTTGTTTATGCTGTACTGCTCCTTCATACTTCCATACATGATGTATTGTGTGGAAGTTTGGGGGAACACATATAAAACAAATACACATACAATCTTCATCCTGCAAAAAAGAGCCATACGAGTTATACATACAACTACGTACAGAGAACCTACAAATAAATTGTTCATCAAACTAAAAACACTAAAACTACAAGACCTGGTTGACTATAAAACTATTCAAATTATGTTCAAAGCCGCAAATCAACAATTACCTCATAATATCCAGGGACTTTTCACACGGAGAGAAAGCATGCACATGTTGAGAGGAAACTGCATTGTCAAAAAAAAAACACCCGTACGAACAAATGCCAAACTTCATTGCATCAAAAGGTGTTAGTCTGTGGAATAACTGTAATGATGCACTGAAATATTGTACAAGTCTATCTAACCTGAAAGTATTATTTAGGAGCCAAATCATTAATGGTTATGAACAGGACCTGTGAAATCCCATTTGTTGTTGTTTCTTGTAATTGTAAAAGTAATGTATTTGATTGTTTTGTAAAAAACTAAAAGCAAACAAATTAACAAGACAAACATGTCACTGACGACGATGACCTAATGTTTTATTTATAAGAAAAATATATGCTAGAGGGGGTAGGACCAGAACAGTTCTGTTAAGCTTCTTCTTGCCCCTGTTGAACATGACAGAGACTATCTGAGAATTATTATTGGGGTTGTAATTATTAATTTGATTGAGAGAAAAAAAAAGAGAATATATATATATATATATATTATTGTTGGATGTGTTTGTTTCTGACATGTTCAATAAACTGACTAATAAAAAAAACTCGTTAAGCGCATGCTCCGTCCTGCTCAGAAGACAACCAATCCCGTGCGAGCAACAGCACAGTAACATTTGCATCTGGTGAATATAAATAGACCGCTCTGTGACAAATAAGTCATTCGACTCTGTCGCAACTCACTCTCTCATCATGCCTGCCGATGCACCCCCAGTCAAAGCTGCCAAGAAGGGCTCAAAGAAAGCCGTCGCTAAGACCGCCACCAAGACCGGCAAGAAGAGGAGAAAGTCTAGGAAGGAGAGCTACGCCATCTACGTCTACAAGGTGATGAAGCAGGTCCACCCCGACACCGGCATCTCCTCCAAGGCCATGGGCATCATGAACTGCTTCGTGAGCGACATCTTTGAGCGCATCGCCGGTGAGGCCTCCCGTCTGGCTCACTACAACAAGCGCTCCACCATCACCTCCAGGGAGATCCAGACCGCCGTTCGCCTGCTGCTGCCCGGAGAGCTGGCTAAACACGCCGTGTCTGAGGGCACCAAGGCCGTGACCAAGTACACCAGCTCCAAGTAAACTCTACTGCTACTGCTACAAACCAACGGTTCTTTTAAGAGCCACCCACTTCATCTACTGCTGCTCTCTCCTTACAAAGTATCTAATATACGTCAACATTATTTCCATTTTAATACAACTTTAATAATACATATGGTCTAAGTCAGAGGTGCCCAGTACGTCGACCTCGGGGGCAATGCTGGTAGATCACGAGTCATTTATAAAAAAAAATCCAACTCCGTTAAAATAGACAAAAAAGGTTTTGGCCTTGGCCTCCCTGCCACTTAATTCAGGAGTTTACTTGATTGACAGAAAAAGCGACCTATAGCTTTCCAGTCTGTTAACCCAGAATGCAAAGCGATACAAAATCAGTCAAGTGCTGGGAAAACATTCACATTCAAAGGTTATTTGACTTATTTGTAAAGCAAGTGTCGCTCTGCCGAAGAGGCATTATTGGATTGTTCACAAGGCATATGACAGACTTCCCTCTGAGTAGCGAGTTGAGAAAGGTCATGTATTATTGCTACAGAAACATTATCTCACAGTCTTAGTGTCGCCAACTCGTTTCTAACATGCAAAAAGACCCAAATGGTCTATGGTCGGTGTATTTTCGACCTGTATCTCTCTCCCCCGTCTATGTGCTAGGGGGGGGGGGCAGTTTACACACACGCAGCTGCTACATGCAGCAACACACGGCTGGGATGGCGGAGAGAAGCGCTCCAAGGTGTGGTTACATGTTACCCGTCTTGAGGTGGACAATGCTCGTTGCCAAGAGTGTTTAGAATGTGAGGGCGGTAACACGAGCAATTTGTCTAAACATTTAGCAAAATTGCTCCACATTCAGACGGAGAAATGCACCGGGTTCGACTGTCTTTCTAGTAGCTCTGTAGCTCCATCCGTGTGTTGCTAGCAGCAACACACAGAGTTAACTACATTATACAAACATGGGTTAATGATTAGAGGTAACTGAGTTACTCTTTATTTTGTTAAAGTTTCAACTATTCTGTTTACAGTTCTTTCATCAGATTATTTAATACGATTTGTTAAAACATTGTTTCTTTTGACTTGAAATATTATTTATTTAATTGAAATAAAAAGCAATGTTAATTTTGTTCACAATTTGTTAATTTAATAATATGTATTTTTAAATCAAGTATTCATCTTTGTCTTCATTGCTAGTTTCCACATGCCTAAAACAACCTCAAGCTAAATCTAAAAGTTGATGGCTAAATAAGAGCATTTGAGAAATTGTGCAAGGCGTACAGTAATAGTCCGAATAGTTGATTAATCGTTTATCAAATTAGTCGTTTGTTGCAGCCCTATTGTAGTTATCCCATGTATAAATAAAACGTGTTATTCAGCAACCCTTGCAATTTGGGATTTTATTTTTGGTCTGTAGACCTCGGTGAGCTGGTCATTTCAAAAGTAGCTCACCAGCCAAAAAAGTGTGGGCACCCCTGGTCTAAGTAAACACCCTTCTTTTTTTTTAAGCTGGTTTTGAAATTATGTATTGGTGGTAGTGACATTAAACTGCCATGCTCACTTGGATCATCTTCCTGTGATCTGGCTTTTACTATTTACATTTTACTTTCTGAGCAGTTTTTTTTACAGTTTTGTTTGTATTATACATCACTTCAACCTGGAGGTTTTCAAATATATATTTTGTGTGTGTGTGTGTGTACACGAATGAGAATAGGTTTTATTACCAAGTAGCTTGACACATACAAGGAATTTGCTTTGGTATATTTGGTGCATACAAAGACAGAATGAATAATATCTAGCAAAACTATTAAAATCTAAATATGAAATAAGAGATGTCCTCCACACATAAAGATAAGGTAAAAAAAATAGACATTACACAAATTACAACCTACACAAATAAGTTACAATTGATGATCATTTTTTCCCCGTGGAATGTTTAGTCCAAACAGCTGCATGTATTTAGGTGTGTGTGTCATTTGAGTTATAATCCCAAATATATTATTTAATAAGTGAATTACACACTGTAAATAATCATTAAGTATGACACCTTTTAGAATGTCTTAATGTTCTCTACACATTGAGACTTTCGCTTCTTAAATTACAGGAGTTTATGTTCATCTTTGAACGGGTGAAAACTATTTCAGAAAATTCAGTCTCATTCTGAAAAGAATTCAGGCGGCAGACCGACCTGTTTTCTGATTGGGCGATCACAGTTACGGATCAATCTGACCAATGAGCGTTTAGCTGCGCTCCTATATAAACTGGTGAGAACGGTGGTCGACTCACTTTCTTCTAAACGTCAAAGAATAATAACGTAGAAAATGTCTGGACGTGGAAAAGGTGCAGGAAAGGTCAGGGCGAAGGCCAAGACCCGCTCATCCCGGGCCGGCCTCCAGTTCCCCGTCGGCCGTGTCCACAGGCATCTGAGGAAGGGTAACTACGCCCATCGTGTCGGTGCCGGAGCCCCGGTGTACCTGGCCGCTGTGCTGGAGTATCTGACCGCTGAGATCCTGGAACTGGCTGGAAACGCCGCCCGGGACAACAAGAAGAGTCGTATCATCCCCCGCCATCTGCAGCTCGCCGTCCGCAACGACGAGGAGCTGAACAAGCTGCTGGGAGGAGTGACCATCGCTCAGGGAGGCGTGCTGCCCAACATCCAGGCTGTGCTGCTGCCCAAGAAGACCGAGAAGCCCGCCAAGAAGTGAACACCCTGATCCCGCCTCAACAAACAACAAAGGCTCTTTTAAGAGCCACACACTTCCAACTAAAGACATTTCTCCCCCCTTGCCCTATCTGTATTGATGTACACAACATGTCACCCAACTAAAAACACCCACATTATAGAGCAAATTATACAATTGAAACATAACCCTAATTTACTATTAATGATCTTATGTATTGCAGGTTGTAGCCTCTCTAAAATTAAACCTTATTTCAACTAAAGCAAACTATTTTTTCACAATTTCCTTCGTACATCCAGCAGGTTAATCACCACATTCTCAAATGAATAGCGGTGTGGTTTCTACATCTGTCGGTCCACATACATAAAGCCACAGCGTTTGTTGGACCCATAATTAGTGTTTAACTCAGTTTACACTGTATCAGTATTAATTATTGGCAGGTGTTGCAGTTCACCGATCAATAGCGTACCGTAGCATTTAAGCACTCGATGGTATCTTTAGCCCACACGCCCATTGAAATGAATAACAGGTTATATGTAGTTCCAGCCTTTATCCACCAGATGTCAGTGTTCACCAACATGTTTGGAGCAGAACGAAAATAGTGGCTCTCTTGTAGTGGAATATAAATATTAACACACGTGTTATTTTCTATTAGCATTTTGAGAAATGAGGTACATCTAGTACATATATTAATGAAGTTAATATATTTTAGCCAATTAGCAGTTCTTTAATGTGTTAGGAGTTAGTTTAGTAGCTCTAAAACATACATGGCACAAGCTATTATACAGCACTATTTCAAGATTAGATAAGCATGTAAATATTAACATCTTGAAGAATATTGTTTAAACTAAACTGTATTTTATGGACAAAAACGTTTCTCAACGTTATTTAAAACTCAAACACTAAGTACAAGAGCCACAATTAGAAACAGTGGCAGAATAGTATAGTTATATAACAGTAATTATAATAATTGTATTTACATTCAATAAAAACAAAAATATTTAGGATTAAAAACTGAACTTAATAAAATATACAAAACATAATTCTTCATGTTTGAATTATATTCTACTATACTATATGCTCTACTATTTTCTGCTTGACTACATTATTGTTATGGAGATACATTTCCGTGATCCATTATTCGTTAACTTAATTTGAATATAAAATTAACCCAAAATACATTTAGATTAATAAGGTCAAGTTTCATTTATTATCATATGCACAGTAGCTACAGTGTAGACGTGGCAATGCAAATCTTAAGTCCCAGGCTCCTCCAACAATGCAACATAGTTATATAGGACAAAAGACAATAAAACTGATTTAAAAAAAAAAATTATTAAATTAAAATAGTGCAAAAAGAAACCATAGAATCAATTAGAATAAAATAGTGCATTTTATGTTGCAAGACAAATGTGAGGTGAAGTAAACTTGATACATAATAATAATAATAATAAAACATAAATAATAATTAATACAATAATCTCAATAATGCAGAAAATGCTTGAGGTGACCAAGTAAATGAAAGAGTCTATATAGATGTACATAGAATAAGATGGACAAAAACAGAATGTAAAAAGAAATATTGTTTATTGTAGTGATATTTATTTGGACTCAGGCTTTAAGCCTGGAAGAGGCTTTCTGTTTAAAGACCTGAATCACCCAATTACGGGTGTGTTCAAGTTGGTGCATCACAAGATTCATGTAAGAAGTATTTAAAGGCAAAAAACTAAAACATACATAGATTAAGTGATTTTAAAAGGTTTTCAGGTTATGCGTCGACTAAATACAGAAAAGTCTTCTTTTTCTGCAATTTATGTTATTTCTAATGTTATTTGGTTAACATTTCTGAATAAAAACAATGTATTGTGGTGAAACTGCTGGTCATTCATCGTGACCTTAAGAATACATGTGATACACAGTCAGAAGATAATGCTTCATTTTAAGAGTATGCAGAACACAAATACACGAGAGAAAGAAACAAGCACCTTTAACCGTTTTAAATAATAAATAAAGTTAAAATCCTAGTCAGACATGTGTGGAGCCAAAACACCTAAGAAGCCTATTTAAAGTCTCTAATCTTCTGAGTCTAAAGTTTATTAAAGGTGTTTTTTGGAGCACATTTAGTGATGTTATTGTAATAGTCTTTAATGAGTGTAACAAATAACTCTAAAGTAATCAAGTTTCTCAAAAACAGCCCCCGATTTAAATGTTCCAACTGTTTGTGTGTTTTTTGTAAATGCGTTTATGCTGTGTCTCTTAAAGTTAAACATACGAAATTAAAAGACACAAAATGTATAAATAAAAATCGTAAAAGTGATATGATAAATTATAGATGAATACACTTTATATGATTGACGTGTTATCGGAAACAATAAATGTACTTGCATACTGTAAATCACTCCAGCGGGCAAACGGCAGGTTACTTAGTTTTCTGAAGAAGAACAGATAGGCCTACATGTTATCAAAGTGTTGAATTAAGTTAAATTATCCTAAACTAGTGAAGTGTAAAAGAAAACATACCGACTCTCTATCAGAACCGGAGTACAAACCCACGACTCTTTTGAGTGTGTTTGCAGAGACAAAACTAACCTCTGTTTAACATTAACATATTTATATTAGTAAACTTTTTTTAGGTTAGGTCTTTAACCAAACATCTTATTTCTATGCCAGACTAGTTTAAGTCGAATTTGAAAGTATTTTAAAGCATTTAAGAGGGCAATTAGAGAGGAAAGTCACATATTTACGACTCACACGGCAGCATTTGAGGGAGGTCGAAAGGCTTCCGATTAAAATCACAACACAATATTGAGGTTAATTTCACTTTTACACGAAGAGAAACTCCTTTGCTATTGTTCAGTCACAGACTCAGTATGCTCCATGGTAGTCTGTGACTTGTCGAGGCTTTCTCTTCTCCTTAGCTCGGTTCCGATATGTTTTGTGTTGGTACAACTGTTAATTATTGTTTGATGTATTACCACGGTGCATCTGGTCTTCCATATCTGCATACAAGGGACGCAGAAGAAAACACTTTGGGGCTTTCAATAAGTGATAGAATATATCCACCATATTTGTATTCATTTATTTAAAACAAATATATACATACTTGGAAGTCCATTCCATTCAAAGGTGGATATTCATTTATGAAATCAGCATATACTAATTTGTAATATGAGCCATGTCTCGCTCTACCTCTCCTTTTTGTCCACCTTGATTTATCCCCAACCCAGGGTGCTTTCCTTGATATTGCCGCTGTAAACATTTTTAACAAAAGTCATTTTAAGTTTAATATCTAGGTCTACGTCTCCAAATACGCCTCCATATTCCATTCTTTTAAATAATAAATTACGCTGAGTAACGTCCCTCGTTGTGCCCCACACCAAATGTACGTGTTTGTTTAATTATTTAATTATTTGGGAGGGGTTCAATCAGTTTATTCTCCCAATTTAGGTCAGCACAGTTTTCATTACAGTCAAACCAAGTATTTTTATTTCTTTATTTTAATTTAACTTAAACGTTAATGGCATAAGTTAAGTTTCCTCTATTATATATTTCAGATTTGTTATGATAATTCCCGGTTTAGTTGATCAATTTCAGTTTTCAAATTAGAAATATTTTCTTCACCCGTTTTAGATTTAACTTGAATCTGTTTTAAAATAATATACAGTTTGATTAGAGTAACATACTATTTGTAGCTTTATTTAATTCTCTACATTTGAATTTAAATAAATGTTTATCCTATGTTTTAATGTTTCCCATAATCCACAGGATTGTACCATTATCACATCCTGAGAAATTGTGGATTTGTTCACATTTTAGTATCACTAATTCTTATAAATATTTCCTTTATCGAATATGGACCCTTAAGTTCTCTTAAGTCAGCACTAATGTACTTTGAACATAGGTTTCCCTGCAAATTGAATTTCTGTGGATACACATGAAGAATTGTTATTGCTCGAAGCAATCGAAGAGAAATATCGGCTCAGAATTGTTGATAAAATGCTGCAATAACTTACCATTTATATACAATATTATATACTATTGTCCTGCAGTTTAGTAACACTATGGAGTGGCCTTACTCTTTGTTGCCTCTCTGATCAATGCTCACCTTGCACAGTGTCTCTTGGCAGGTTTGTTGTCGTGGGCATTTTTTCCATCATGAAATAATGGATTTAATCGTGCTTCATGGGATGTACAAAGTTTGTGAGGTTTTTGTATAACCCAACCTTATTTATACTTATCCACAACTTTGTCCCTGAACTGTTTGCAGAGCTCCTTAGTCTTCATAGTGTCTTTTTCTTGCTAAGTATTGCCACTTGTTAAGTGGTGTGGGAGATTTGGGCCTTCTACAACAAGTGTATACATACAGATATAATCAGACATTTGATTGCACACGGGTTAAGTTAGCTTTATTTAAATAATGTTTTGACTCTGAAGGTCATTGTTGGGTTAAATAGCAAAGAGGGTGAATACATGTGCACACACAACTTTTCAGTTTTTCATTGTTTAAAACAAGATCATTTTTATTTTCACTTCACCAATCTTGACTGACTTTGTGCAGGTTCATGACATCAAATCCCAATCAAAATATTGAATTATTATTGGCTTTAATAATAGAAAATAGAAAAAGAGCCAAGGGGGTGAATACTTGAGCATGGCACTGTATGCCCTGTTTTCATTTGGCTCTACTGTAGACCTGCAAGTGAATCTACCTCTTATGATGTACCAACAACACAAAGGCTCTGCCAGCCACTGCATCTGATCACCTATTCCAAACATTTCCTTTAGAGGCATGTCCCTATATGATCAATGACATCGACTTATCTTTCAATCTCATAAGTGACACAAATCATGAATATGTTTTGTTTTAATCTTCTGTCAGAAGTATAAACTGGATGAATAAATACTTTTTGAATCGTAATCATACTCTCAGAAAAGGAGTTTGACCCTTCTCAATTGTTTCTATCCAAACCCTTCTAAAGACTCGATACGATAGCATATCATTATCAGAGCTAAACAGTAGTTATATTGTTTTTCTTTTCTTTTAAAAAATACAAAACTGTTTCCATGAGGCAATACCATTTTCTAATAAATAGTTTTCTCTACTAAAGTATCTTTTAAATGTGTAAATTAAAAGCTTTAATTAACCAAACTTATAACATTTTGTGAGAGCTGAAATAAGTTTTAAGTTGAAAAAGTCCATGGTTATTTGTCTGTTACTTTATATTTTATATTTAACATAAACAATTTGGTACATTTCTTGATGGTCACACACCCACACCTAAATACAGTGTATACATTCAGGTGTTTCTATTGGACTAATTCTTACTTTTGTGTCAAATTGTTGACATGTTTTATCCAAATGTATGTCTTGACTCATCAGAAACAGAATGAAAGTCTCCTATAAAGAGTATTTTTTGAAAACTTTGATCAACTTTAAATGTAATGTTAATCTCAGATAGGGTCTTATTTCAATTATAAATGTTAGTAAGCATGTGAGGGTTTTATTACATATTAACAAACTTTAATCATCAAATGCTTAGTATAAAGCCTGACTGAATTATATAAACAATATTAGAAGGAAGAGAAAATGTTTTGAAAGATAATGTGGAGGCTGCAGCGTTGGCCCCGCCCAGCAGCTTTCCCGCTCTCCGTCTTCTCTTAGGTCCGCAGTGAATGTATAAATACTGCCGGTCATTCTGCTTCTACTCATTCGTTCTGAACGACCCGACATAACAATATCTGAAAATGAGTGGAAGAGGAAAAGGAGGAAAGGGACTCGGCAAAGGAGGCGCCAAGCGTCACCGTAAAGTTCTCCGTGATAACATCCAGGGCATCACCAAGCCCGCTATCCGCCGTCTGGCTCGCCGCGGCGGAGTGAAGCGTATCTCCGGTCTGATCTACGAGGAGACCCGCGGTGTGCTGAAGGTGTTCCTGGAGAATGTGATCCGTGATGCCGTCACCTACACCGAGCACGCCAAGAGGAAGACGGTGACAGCCATGGATGTGGTGTACGCTCTGAAGAGGCAGGGCCGCACCCTGTACGGCTTCGGAGGTTAGACATCTAAACACTGACATACCTGGAACAACAACGGCTCTTTTAAGAGCCACCCAAATTACTCAAAAAGAGACATTCCTTTTGATGAACTTTATAACCTATATTATATCCCCAAAACTCTGGATACTGGATATTAAAAATGTAGACCATTTCACAATGTTGTTTTTCCGACATACAATGATATGTTTGTAGAGGATAAAGTCGCCACAACCACTCCAAAAACGTCTACTTCCATCTGTGTGGGGTTTCTTAAACTTTTGAAATATATTTTAATGGTGAAATACACCGGGATGTTAAGGACTAACTTGCTTCTAATGAATACATGTATACTTATTTATTCATGTACAACACATTATAATACAAATACATAATCAATGGGGGGTTCATTTTACATGTCACCCAATCTGTTTTGATTCTAAAACTCGTTATGCGCATGCTCCGTCCTGCTCAGAAGACAACCAGTCCCGTGCGAGCAACAGCACAGTAATATTTGCATCTGGTGAATATAAATAGACCGCTCTGTGACAAAGAAGTCATTCGACTCTGTCGCACCTCTCTCTCTCATCATGCCTGCTGAAGCACCCCCCGTCAAGGCGGCCAAGAAGGGCTCAAAGAAAGCCGTCGCTAAGAGCGTCAGCAAGACTGGAAAGAAGAGGAGAAAGTCCAGGAAGGAGAGCTACGCCATCTACGTGTACAAGGTGATGAAGCAGGTGCACCCCGACACCGGCATCTCCTCCAAGGCCATGGGCATCATGAACTGCTTCGTAAGCGACATCTTTGAGCGCATCGCCGGGGAGGCCTCTCGTCTGGCTCACTACAACAAGCGCCGCACCATCACCTCCAGGGAGATCCAGACCGCTGTCCGCCTGCTGCTGCCCGGAGAGCTGGCCAAGCACGCCGTGTCTGAGGGCACCAAGGCCGTGACCAAGTACACCAGCTCCAAGTAAACTCTGCTGCTGACATACCAACAACACAAAGGCTCTTTTAAGAGCCACCCAACCCATCCAAAGAGCTTATCCTGTTATACTCTATAACTACTCTACCAGAAATCTAAATAACTTAAATGTTATTTATACATAATGTTTTGTAAAGCAAGATAAACCATGATTGAATATTGTTCATTCTTCACTATACGCGTTTACCACCTCACTGGTATTTGTTTTTCCAAAATGAAAATCAATACATTTCACAATATGAAGGACATATGGTGGCTATTTTACTGCAATCCTGAGAGAAAATGCTAAGTGGTAATCTTTATCTTAGCAAATCTTTAGAGGAGACAAATGAACACATTTATATTTAAATGTTGTCCCTCTGCCACAAACTCTGATGTGCTGTAACAACAATCCAGATGGTGGTTCTTGCGGACACTTAAAGACTCCCTTGAATCATTGATACCGGTAATACAAAGTTAAGGGGTTTAATAAGAGAAGAGAATCATTTCATCAATCAGTAATGTCAAAAACACAAACGAAATGCTTGTGAAATAAATAATACATATAAACAACATTCATATGGGCACATACATTTCATATGGATAAGTAGGCTATATACCTACATCTTTCACACTAATAAACTCAAATACTTTTAGAAGGTGATCACATTTTACTGCAGAAGATCATGATTCATTTGACGTCTTACACTCACACTAAAAGCTGGTGCCATTTAAAGACTGTTTCTGCTCACTACATTATTAATGAATTCATTCCTTTGGGTTGTAACTGATGTTAATTCTCATATTTAACTTTTGGGCAAATGTTTAGTGTTGTTGACTAAATGATTCCTTTATTTCAGGGCGAGTTTTTCACTACAAATTAAATCATAGTTATTATACGTTAGAAATGACAGGGTTAGGGTTATATTATATTGAATCATATTTATTTCCCCCTAAACTAAACTAAAGTTCATTTTGAGGATCCCCCGGATCATCCCCTGTGGAGGAGTTACATTGTCCAATAGTAAAGCAGCTACAGCGCACGTGTCTCCCGGCCTGCACCAATCAGCGCGGCCCCGCTCCGGCAGCTCCTTTATAAAGCCGCTGCTCACAGAAACCCTGCACTCCTTCTCTCGCTGTGAACACTGAGAAACTACAATGGCCAGAACCAAGCAGACAGCTCGTAAATCCACCGGAGGAAAAGCTCCCAGGAAGCAGCTGGCCACCAAGGCTGCTCGTAAGAGCGCCCCGGCCACCGGCGGCGTGAAGAAGCCCCACCGTTACAGGCCCGGTACCGTGGCTCTGAGGGAGATCCGCCGCTACCAGAAGTCCACCGAGCTGCTGATCCGCAAGCTGCCCTTCCAGCGCCTGGTGAGGGAGATCGCTCAGGACTTCAAGACCGACCTGCGCTTCCAGAGCTCCGCCGTCATGGCTCTGCAGGAGTCCAGCGAGGCCTACCTGGTCGGCCTGTTCGAGGACACCAACCTGTGCGCCATCCACGCCAAGAGGGTGACCATCATGCCCAAGGACATCCAGCTGGCCCGCCGCATCCGCGGAGAGAGGGCTTAAACTGACCTGAGACCAGAACACCGAAACACAACGGCTCTTTTAAGAGCCACACACACTTTCAAAGAGTTACAATCCTACTCATTATTATGATGACCCTGGTTCATATTATTGTTGGTTAGCTGTACCAAGATGAATGAAACAATAAAGGTTGTTGTTTACTGAAGTTACAAAGACATTAAAATGTGAGTAATAGATAAGTGTAAACACAACGTATGTCATTTATGGAACATCCAAACTATTTATTTAAAATATGTATTAAAGTTCTAAAACTCAAGGGATACATATCTTTCTTAATAACTTTGGGGGAAGGTTGTTTTAAGTGTACTACAAGCTATCGTTATAACTTGTTCACTTTAAACACTGAACAGGTGAGTAATATTAATGGATGTATTTTGTAAGCGCTCTTACAGGTGCTCCAAGTCGCTTTACAGAGATGGTGAAAAGAACAACAAATACATATGGTTGAAGTCAAATTTAAAAGCAAGCAATAACAACAGCCACACATTAAAAACCAGATTGAAAAGTGAAGTTCTTTGAAGGTGGTAAGGTCAGTATTGAGTTTTATATTCTGTCAGTAAATTATCCAAATGAAATGTTTTTCATCATTTTAGTCAACCTGAGGACCACAGATGGAAATGAGCTATTGGCTATAATCTGGCATATCGCATCTCTTTGCTGAGATTAATGTATTTGTATGCATGGTCCTTCTATAAATAAATACATACATAAATAACCCTAAACAAATTAATTGTACCTTTTAATAATGACCTTACATGTTCGCCAACGTTAGATTCACTTCAGAAAATCAAATCTGTTGTGAGAAACTAATAATTGTTTTTAGATGGGAACTTGCCATCCTACTGAGGGGGTGTGTACAGCCTCCTGAGGGTCCGATTGTGGATGTCATGCGAGCAAAATATGGTGAAGAAAGTCTGTCTAAATTAAATCATATTTTAGACTGCACTGTAACTTTTATCCATGTATTTTTCCTTAATGTTTATTTTATTAGCACTGTAACTTTTATCCATGTACTTTTTCTTGTAATGTTTAATTGAACTATTCATATTTTAGACTGCACTGTAACTTTTATCCATGTATTTTTCCTTAATGTTTATTTTATTAGCTTTTCTTTTTTAATGCTTAATGTCTTTCATTTCTTTTTTGTAAAGCACTTTGAATTACCCTGCGTCGAAAAGTGCTATATAAATAAACTTGCCTTGCCTTGCCTTACTGAAAAACAGGCAGAGATTTAACGGCATAGTTTAGTCCAACGTTTCATTTGATGGGTTTATCCTTATTAACACATGTCATTATTTTAAAGGTAATCAAGCCAAGAACCATTAATTTAACAATGTTACAACAGAACATTGAATATAAACTTTAACTAATGTAAAAGTATAAACGGTACTAAAATAATAAAAGGCCATAATATAGTTTGTTACTATGCCAATAGAAAAAAAGTTAATGTGATTAACGCAAAGTGACAAAACGGATAATATGGATTACTTGACTGTATTTTGCTTTAGTGAAATTGTTCTCCCACCAAGATGTTTGAGGCATCAATAAAATAAGAAAGCACGTTTTAGATTCATTTCACAACAGAGTCAACTATTTCCTACAGAATATGACATCAATCTCATAACGGAACAATTGATGAAGAATATGCTTAAGACTTCCTGATCATTACAAATGTACAAAACACATGCAAGTATTATTGGTGAGTTCTATCATATTGTATTAGCTTGAAACAGAACTTTTTCACAGTTTCAACTTGTTCACCCTCAGACTCATCCCTCCTCGGACAGTCCTCTGTGGCTGGAGCCATCAAACCTGGAACCAAGTAACTGTACTGTACTGTTTGTACAAACACCTGCACACTTACATGTGAATATATCTAACAATCCGAACACAAATATCTATTTATCACAACAGTTACAACACTGTGCTCATCTGACAGAGATTATACATCTATTCAATACATTTACTAGAATAGCTCCAGGTTTAGTGTCTTTCTTTTTAGTAGCAACTGGAAGAAGACGTGAGCTTCCTTCTGATTGGACGATCTTCAATACGCTCGCTGATGGCCAATCAGAGAGCAGCTGGTGGCTATAAAGAGCCGCTGTGGCGAGCAGACTGCCATACCGCTCTGTAAACCCGAGAAAGCAATCATGTCTGGAAGAGGGAAGACCGGAGGAAAGGCCCGAGCCAAGGCCAAGACTCGCTCATCCCGTGCCGGGCTCCAGTTCCCCGTCGGCCGTGTCCACAGGCATCTGAGGAAGGGTAACTACGCCCATCGCGTCGGTGCCGGAGCACCGGTGTACCTGGCCGCTGTGCTGGAGTACCTGACCGCTGAGATCCTGGAGCTGGCTGGAAACGCCGCCCGGGACAACAAGAAGACCCGCATCATCCCCCGCCATCTGCAGCTCGCCGTCCGCAACGACGAGGAGCTGAACAAGCTGCTGGGAGGAGTGACCATCGCTCAGGGAGGCGTGCTGCCCAACATCCAGGCTGTGCTGCTGCCCAAGAAGACCGAGAAGGCCGCCAAGAAGTGAACACCCTGATCCCGCTTCAACAAACAACAAAGGCTCTTTTAAGAGCCGCACACTTCTATCCAGAGAGCTTTCCTTCAACTAACACTTTTACATTTATTTAATCAACGACTATAAAGTCTTATTTGTAGTTTCCACTACCCTGATGTGTAATGATGTATCATGTAGTGTAACTGCTTTTACAACACTTATTTCTAACCTGAGAACATCTGAATGCATTTCCCTGATGGTCAAAACTACAATAAATGCATAGTACAGATAATCATTTTCAGCCTGTTTAATATTCAGGTTTACTCAATAACAGCTTTCTTCAGTGTGGCTTTATCAGAAATATTAAATAAAAGAAACTCAAACATAAATGCCAATATTATTAAATAAGTACTGTGGGATCTGCTGCATGTGAATCAAGCATTAATAACTCAGTGATCAGACACCCCATGAATGTGTGCATAGATAGTTTCATGGTGTTCAGTGTTTTATTAGTAAGCAGTGGTATAACAAGTCTATATCCAGTTGTAAGAAAATAGCAGTAATGTGTCCTCAGAGTAACACTTTGAAAATCTCTTTCCATGTAGCACACTTCATCTTCTACACACAGTGGTATAGGGCAGTTTATGGTGGAAAACAGCAGGGACAAAGTGAAACTGAAAAATGAATTAACACGGGAGAATCAAGACAGTTTTACAAACAGATGTATAATTATATTTGTCAGAAAGTATGCTGTACAGCTCTTACTCGTAAACAGTGTCTTTCTTACGGGTAAAAGCTGTGCTTCCTAAGGTAGGAGTATCTAATGTCTTATCTAATTATTTATCACTGGTTGGTCTTGGTTGGTTTCCCTAGCAACATTTACCATTTTCTGTAATTTATTTATTTATAACGTGATCTTCAAGTCGAACAGTTAAATACTTTCCGCCTGATTCTTATACATCATTTTTCAGAGTGTGTTAACAAAGTTTGCAATGATTGAGATTCCTAAGGTGTGTTTAAAGAATACGGATACTTTAAAACAACTTCCTTACAAACATCAGTGAAACTTGCACTTTACAAATGCCACAGAGTCATCAGTTCGTACCAATCAGCCAATGAAACGCCTTTCTGATGAGGGTCTTCTGCTTGTTGCTGGGCAGGTTTTGTTCAGTGGCTTCTTTTGAACATCCTGTTAATAATCTTTTTTTTCTCGATATTGATTTATTTTTTCCTGTGTTTTTCTATTCCTGTTTTATTTCCACGTTAATTTATTTCCGTTTTTCACATTTATTTATTGTTTTATGTATTCTCAAGGCTGATCCATACCGTGGAGGGGAGGAAGTCTACTGTGAAAAAGATGGTTGGATCCCAGCGGAAAACTGTAACGAGTCAAACACCTTCAGGAGAAACTGGAGGAGGAACTGCATGACCTGAAGACGAAAGACTCTGATATGAATGAGCTCTCCAACACAGAGGATGACAGTGAGTTTGTCCAAAACTTCCCCTCGCTGTTAGACTCCAGAGTCAATAGCCGCCTGCTGTACTTCGAGGATGTGAAGAGCGCTGTGTCAGACTTCGGAGAAAAAATGCAGGTTGTTCTGAAAGAGAATTTACCAGAAATCCGCTGACCAGAGATTAATTCGTGGAATACTCCCGCCAAATCACGATGGGTCCTAACCAAGCGGCAAACTCTGGGGAAGAGCCGGGAAGCCAATACGGAAGTGCCA
Organism: Pseudochaenichthys georgianus; assembly: GCF_902827115.2. Lineage (NCBI taxonomy): Eukaryota > Metazoa > Chordata > Actinopteri > Perciformes > Channichthyidae > Pseudochaenichthys > Pseudochaenichthys georgianus. Next base: position 245,456 of record NW_027262958.1, read on the forward strand.
CACACTGCAGTTCATACATGGGCCGCTAGGGACTGGCTGCAGAAAGGAGCAATTTCCATAGACCCCCCATGTTAAAATGCCCAACTTTACAGCAGAAAAAAACATGTTTCTACCCCTGGCTCCATACATTTTTATTATCGATATAGTTAGATTCCACCCTCATGATTATGGATCTGTGAGTGAATTGTTTTCTAACGCGACCCTTTTATTTATATTAGGTCTTAAAGTGTGTGCATAAATTAGGGCGTGGTCACATTGAGTGACGGCTCTGTCAAGTGCCTGCCGCTGTTAGCTTCTCGTCTATCTGCTAGCTGCTCCGTGAAGCTACAGGGACTCTGCCTGCTCAGCTCATCCAGGAAACACAACTTGAAGCCGGCCGAGGTTGTTTGTTCTCCATGCTTATATATCGGACTATTGTGACTCGCTCTGCGGTTAAAACAGACGGTGCATGAATGCGGTAAGTGAAATTCGAGTGCTTTATTTATGTGTTAATGATTTTAATCAGCTACGTAATGAATGGTAAGGCTTGGGTTAGCATGTAAGCTAGTGGTAGCTACATCGGTGCTAACGATTGTAATCGTAGCCTCCAAGTTAAAATCATAGACTGTATATATAAAGGTTAAAACGAAATAGACAAGTGTTAAGCGTTAAGTGGGATAATACTGTTGAACAAACGGCTTCTGTTTGAGGTTATAAAATAAGGTTACATCCTTGTAATTTAGAGATATTTTATTATGTAGGTAGAACTGTATGCATCTAAGGTTAATTTAAATTGGCTATGATCAAGTATGTAGACAAGCTAATGTCGAAGTAGTGTATGTGAAATCAACCTCACAATAAGATGTGTGTATATTACAATTATTAATGTCATATTTCAAGATGATTACTTAGATATTACAATATGGTTGATTGAGCTGGAGTTCATTATCGAGCTTACACGTTAACGTCACAGTCATCTGAAGAACGAACCCAAACCTTGTTGTTTTTATTAATTGCATTACCAAATGGGTATCAAATAAACAGTAAGCATTGGTAACACAACTTCCAAAGTTACAGTAAAATAAAAAGGACCCTGACTCGGACAATACACAATCCAACATGTCCAACAGAAGAGAATCAGTTATATTGTTTGTACACATGGTACTTTATATATATATATATATATATAGCAGTGAACTTCAACACAGGTACAAAGACTCTTTTGTTCATACTGTACAAAGAATCAAGAAAAATATTGGTTTAGATGAATGAAGTATTGACTTGAATACACTGATATACATTCCATTACACAATACTAAATACTAGATCAGCTACACATCAGTTAAGTTGAGGGTTTTTTCCATGCAAAAAGTTACATTTAGATATTTAGCAATATGACTTTGTCAGCTTTTTAATGTAATGTATTGAAGGCAAAGATATTTAACACATAGTGAGAACTGCTGCTATTTATCTCTCAATATTGTCTGTAAAAAACGGTAAAAGTTATTCTTTCAGTGAGACAACAGAGCAAGCTTCTACAGTTGCACTACGTTTTGATAACAGTTCAATATTATTTTGATAATAACATATATTTCAATGTTGATGAACTTCATACTGTTCATTCATAATCTGATTGTCTTTGTAGCTCACTGTTGAAATAAAAAAAAACATTACAATTACAAAATAATGATATCTACAGCCCCTAAACACACAAACACACTGCTTTCATAAATAACACACTTGTTCTGCAATAATATGTTTTATGTTTCCTGTCATTTTTGTTAGGAAAGGACATGCCTGAAAGACACGACATGTTCTCCTTCTCTGAGGGTCAAGAAAAACATCCAAGAGGAACATTAAGAGCTGATGTTATGAGATTTTAAGACCAGTACATGACATTCATCGAATGCAGCTATTTCCACATCTACACTCCATCAGCTGATTATTTATATTTGCCTCACTTTATGAGCTTCACATCACTTGTGCCTTGTACCGCAGAGTTTGCAACGTCACAAATAAATGGGGCCAATCTTCAGTCAGATGTGAATGTGTAATCTAACATTTTCAGTAAGAATAATGGACAAAATGAGTGCAAATACAATTTCTTGAAATGTGAACCAAAAGTTAATCAAATATGTTTTAAATAAAAAGCACATATGGACAGAAGGTGTAAACCTATTAAATGTATAAGTAAACACATTTAGTCAAATAAAGTGACAGACTAGGCCTGTGCAGTTGGTATCAGCTTTGCCCAGCATGGGCTCCTCCATCAGGCCTGGTCCTCCTCCATCAGGCCTGGTCCTCCTCGCTGAGGAAAGACCCTCAGTCCTCTCCAAACCAACAGACAGGACGTCCATCACAGAGGTTTCTCCCTGAAGTCTCTGCAGCTCTCTGGACACCATGCTGTCTCAATCTGTCCACTCTGAATAAGAGAGGGGGGAAATGAAAATAATAAATGCTTTAGACAATAAGAAATATAAAGTTGACTGTTGAGTTGCTCAGTTTTTTTAGATTACTGTATAACTAATATCTCAGGTTAAGAGGCACATTCAAATAAAGATTGGTCTTTAAATACATGTTGTCTTTTGAATTGTTTGTCTAAAGTCAAGGATCTGGTACTTAGTTGTAATGATACAGTCTGGTTATTATGCTGTTTGGAGGAGGCCTCACAGGTAAGAGCACTAACTAGCTACCATCACATGTACCTTAGCTTGACTTAAATGTATTAAACTTGTAGTTAAGTGATATCAAAATACAAATAACTAATGTCATACAAACATATTAATATTTGCTTGATTCCAGAGTTGAATTTAGCACAATTGCATACAAACGTTAAGGGATTTTAAGATTCTGAAGTATTATGCTAACAACTCAATAACTTAGATTATTATTTATAGTTTTGCTGATTTTTTTTTCATGTCCGCTTACCTTAGAAACGTAAAATGCGACGGCAGTGTGCAGATGGGGAGCATGTTAGCTTAGCTTGGTAGCTTCAGCTAGCTCTGGAACTTCCAGCTCGGAGGCAGTAGGTCCCGCCTCGGCTCCGCCTCTTTGCCCTTATTTGGAGCAGGCTGGAGAATGCGGGAGTTAAACTCTGACGTCACTGTCGAGCCGTTAGTGGCCGACTCCGCCTACTAAGGGCTTCTCGGCAACTCTGCAGAATCCTATGGGTGACGTCACAGACCCTACGTCCATTTATATATACAGTCCACGGTAAGACAAAGTGTCTATAAATGGAGAAAGGTCAGCACTTTTGCTACTATCCCTAGGAGTGGCCGTCCTGTAAAGATGACTGCAAGAGCACAGCGCATAATGCTCAATGAGGTGAAGAAGAATCCTAGAGCGTCTGCTAGAGACTTAAAGAAATCTCTGGCACATGCTAACATCTCTGTTGACGAATCTACGATACATAAAACACTGAACAAGAATGGAGTTCATGGAGGACACCACGGAGGAAGCCACTGCTGTCCAGAAACAACATTGCTGCACATTTGAAGTTTGCAAAAGAGCACCTGGATGTTCCACAGCACTGCTGGCAACATATTCTGTGGACAGATGAAACCAAAGCTGAGTTGTTTGGAAGGAACACACAACGCTATGTGTGGAGAATCCAAAGGGTTCACATACTTTTTCTTGCAACTGTATAGTGTATGTATAGGAATGAGAATAGGTTGTATTACCGAGTAGGTTAACACATACAAGGTATTTGCTTTGGTATATTTGGTGCATACAAAGACACAGAATGAAGAATGCCTAGCAAAATAATCAAAATAAAATAGAACTATATACATTTTGAGAAGGCATACGTTATAGATCTTTATGAATACACATAATCATAATATGAAATAAGAGATGTCCTCAAAATATTAAAGATAACAAAAGTAGACATTACACAAATTACAATCTACACAAATAAGTTAAAACTGATGATCATTATTTTTTTCCGTTAAATGTTTAGCCCACGTTACAGCCGCATGTATTTAGGTGGGTGTGTCATTTGAGTTATAATACGGAATATATTATTTAATAAGTTAATTACACACTGTAAATAAACATTAAGTATGTCACCTTTATGAATGTCTTAATGTTCTACACACATTGAGACTTTCGCTTCTTAAATTGCAGGAGTTTATATTCATCTTTGAACGGGTGAAAACTATTTCAGAAAATACAAATTGAAACTTTAACGTCTCATTCTGAAAAGAATTCAGGCGGCAGACCGACCTGTTTTCTGATTGGACGATCACAGTTACGGGTCAATCTGACCAATGAGCGTACAGCTGTGCTCCTATATAGCCTGGTGAGAACTGGGACCGAGTTACTTTCTTCTCAACGTCGAAGAATAATCACATAGAAAATGTCTGGTCGAGGAAAAGGTGCAGGAAAGGTTAGGGCGAAGGCCAAGACCCGCTCATCCCGGGCCGGACTCCAGTTCCCCGTCGGCCGTGTCCACAGGCATCTGAGGAAGGGTAACTACGCCCATCGTGTCGGTGCCGGAGCCCCGGTGTACCTGGCCGCTGTGCTGGAGTACCTGACCGCTGAGATCCTGGAGCTGGCTGGAAACGCCGCCCGGGACAACAAGAAGTCCCGCATCATCCCCCGCCATCTGCAGCTCGCCGTCCGCAACGACGAGGAGCTGAACAAGCTGCTGGGAGGAGTGACCATCGCTCAGGGAGGCGTGCTGCCCAACATCCAGGCTGTGCTGCTGCCCAAGAAGACCGAGAAGCCCGCCAAGAAGTGAGCACCCTGAACCCGCTTCTACCAACACCCCAAAGGCTCTTTTAAGAGCCACCCACTTCCAACTAAAGAACATTCCTCTCTTCACTACACGAGTACTCAAAGGCCCAGAACAGTGATCTCCCCCCTGCTCTATATGTATTGAGGTGTACAACATATAAAACGAGTCATAATTACACCAAGTCTCCACTAAAAATACCCACATTAGAGAAATAAACATTTTAAATAAAACCAATTATTACTATGAATGATTGAATCTGTATTTCGGGGTGTAGCCTCTAAACTAAAGCAAACTCCTCTTCACAATGTCCTTCGTGCATCCAGCAGGTTAATCACCTCGTTCTCAAATGAATAGCGCTTTGGTTTCTACATCCGTCAGTCCACATAAATAAAGCCACAGCGTTTGTTGGATCCATCATTAATGTCTAACTCGGTTTACCTACACTCCATCAGGAGCTACTTGTTGGCCGGTGTCTGCAGTTCACCGATCAATAGCGGACCGTAACTTTTAAGCACTCATCGTATCTTTTGCCCTCACGCACTTTGAAGTGAAAACAGAACAGGTGGTTTTTAGTCCCAGCCTTTCTCCCCCAGGTGTCTGCAGTTCACCAACAACTGTTTGGAGCAGGACGGAAATAGTGGCTCTATTGTAGTGGATTGAATATTAGCACGTGTGTCTTTCTAACAGTTCTTTATTTATGTGTTATTTTAAGAAATTAGGTATATCTAGGTACATAATATATTAATGAAGTTATCATCTCCAATTAGCAGTTCTTTAATGTGACCTTTGTATATTATATCTATACCGTTAGGAGTTAGTTTAGTAGCTCTAAAACAAACATGGTACAAACTATTATACAGCACTATTTCAAAATTAAATAAATCAGTAACATCTTAAATAATATTGTTTAAACTAAACGGTATGTTATACCCAGCCCACACACAGTTAGATGCAAGTGACACACTGCATGTTATGCAAAGTATCAGGTCTTTATGTGCAAACCTCTTCAACAACGTGAATGCTAGCCATGTACTTGCTAGCATTCTTTAGTTTTGCTCCATTTGAGATAGAATCGTCACGACCGAAACATTTGGTTCAGTTTCAGTAATTGAGGTGATCGTTTCGGTAGTGACAAATGGAAAGGTAAGCAGGTACATCCCATAGTCCTGAAATAAATGCGTTTTAAAGTCTGAAAATCAGTGTGTTACTTTAAAGCTCTCATATTGAGGGTGTCGTTTTTTTTCTCATACTGATATTCTGAACAATCTGTGCCGTTGTATTTGCTGTAAAGATTCTCTACTGTGGGCTATTTTTATTATATGTACAGCACTTTGGCTCCACCAGACATCGTTTATAAATGTGCTATAAATAAAACTGATTTGATTTATTGTACTATTTGTAGGCATTAGTATGAGCTTTATCTAAAGACACCACTAGATGTCAGTGTCGAGCCATAAATGAGAGCCTGCATTACAACCCAGCGGTAGGAGCAATTTGGATCAGCATTATATACTATACTATCATAATGTGTTAATATGGACCATGCGTTAATAATCAAAGGGGGACAACGTGTTTATAAAGTATATGCACACATGTGTTTCAGGACTGGTTGCTCTGTATGCGTGTGTGTGTGGCTCTTAAAAGAGCCGTTGTGTTTCGGTGTTCTGGTCTCAGGTCAGTTTAAGCCCTCTCTCCGCGGATGCGGCGGGCCAGCTGGATGTCCTTGGGCATGATGGTCACCCTCTTGGCGTGGATGGCGCACAGGTTGGTGTCCTCGAACAGGCCGACCAGGTAGGCCTCGCTGGACTCCTGCAGAGCCATGACGGCGGAGCTCTGGAAGCGCAGGTCGGTCTTGAAGTCCTGAGCGATCTCCCTCACCAGGCGCTGGAAGGGCAGCTTGCGGATCAGCAGCTCGGTGGACTTCTGGTAGCGGCGGATCTCCCTCAGAGCCACGGTACCGGGCCTGTAACGGTGGGGCTTCTTCACGCCGCCGGTGGCCGGGGCGCTCTTACGAGCAGCCTTGGTGGCCAGCTGCTTCCTAGGAGCCTTTCCTCCGGTGGATTTACGGGCGGTCTGCTTGGTTCTTGCCATGGCTAGCTGGAGTCTGCTTCTCTGTTGGAAAGTAGTAACGTGGAAGACTTGTCTGTGTCTCTTATATAGCCAGAGCAGGCGCGGCAACGACGCTGATTGGTCAAATGTATACACGTGACACTGCAACTCAACTATTGGTTGGTAGAGATTGGAAAATTCAAATTTCGCGCTCATTTGTTAAACTGTTTTAGTTATACATCCATGTGTGACATATAGCTTTGTTAACACTTTGTCTATGATACAAAAGTCCAGCAAAGATGAATGATGCACAAATTATTCTATACATTCATAAACTCTGAATTCTGCATTTTGTAATGCATACATATTTTGATGTAAATATTGCTATATTTCTAATGTTATTATAGCATTCTTAAAATAGTTTTTATTATGTATGCGAATAAAACACCAAGACAAATGTTAAGTATGTGTTACTTGGCAACAAACCCGTTATGATTTCTGATTCTCTAATAACAAAATAATGTCTTTAAATTGAGAAAATAAAGTATATGTTATCTGAGTTTCCTACTATGGAGTCAGCTATTTATAAGCAAAGCGATGACCTGAATCAAATACACTTTCAGTCACAGCTGGTGTGAAATTTGAGCATTAATTTGATTATAACTTTTTGGCAATGAAAGATGAAGAAATGACTTGAACGCATCTTGGAAATACACATCAATTCAATACATGAACATCTTACTTGGTCCTGATATTCACTGCTGACTGGCTCGCATCATTCACAATGGAAATATAGCATGGCGTACTGCGTGGCTCAGGTAGACAGAGAATCGTACTGAATGCTACTTGGGTGAAGTAGAATTCAGCAACATTAATACAGAAGCCTTATTGAAGAGAGGAAACCACGTGACATCCAGCAAAAGGGGCTTTCTCCTCCTGGGAACCCAGGAAACAAAGGTTTTCCAATCTTCTTTATTTTTGATTTCCTTCCTATTTAGGGTTAAAAAAAACATCTTGCAATTTAGCCTTTTTTAATTTAATTTTTGAATGTTACAGTATGTCCACTGTAGAGGAAGTCAGGGACATTTTAGTTTGAAAAGAAAGCCACAATTAACAGATAGACTATGTAAAGTATTATGGTTATAGAGTGATATTAATACTAGAATACATTCAGCTTTATTTAAAACATAAATAAGTAATTGATCTGAACATTGCTGTTTATTTGGTTTTTGGTGAATCTTTCCAGATCTTCAAAGACCTGGAGTCAAAGTACTGAAAGCACCTCATTGGACTCCAGATGCAGATTTTCAAATTCTCGCTCACTCGGGCTGTTTCTGACGGATGTAGAAACCAAACCACTATTCATTTGAGAGTGTGGTGATTAACCTGCTGGATGTACGAAGGACATTGTGAAGGAATTTGCTTTAGTTTAGAGGCTACACCCCGAAATACAGATACAATCAATAATAGTATTTTAGAGTTCAGTTTCAAGTGTGTATTGCTATATAATATGGGTATTTTTAGTTTGAGTGACTTGGTGTAATATAGAACTCGTTTTATATGTTGTTCACCTAAATACATATAGAGCAGGGGGGAGATCACTGTTCTGGGCCTTTGAGTAGTCGTGTAGTGTAGAGAGGAATGTTCTTTAGTTGGAAGTGGGTGGCTCTTAAAAGAGCCTTTGGGGTGTTGGTAGAAGCGGGTTCGGGGTGCTCACTTCTTGGCGGGCTTCTCGGTCTTCTTGGGCAGCAGCACAGCCTGGATGTTGGGCAGCACGCCTCCCTGAGCGATGGTCACTCCTCCCAGCAGCTTGTTCAGCTCCTCGTCGTTGCGGACGGCGAGCTGCAGATGGCGGGGGATGATACGGGACTTCTTGTTGTCCCGGGCGGCGTTTCCAGCCAGCTCCAGGATCTCAGCGGTCAGGTACTCCAGCACGGCGGCCAGGTACACCGGGGCTCCGGCACCGACACGATGGGCGTAGTTGCCCTTCCTCAGATGCCTGTGGACACGGCCGACGGGGAACTGGAGCCCGGCCCGGGATGAGCGGGTCTTGGCCTTCGCCCTAACCTTTCCTGCACCTTTTCCTCGACCAGACATTTTCTATGTGATTATTCTTCGACGTTGAGAAGAAAGTAACTCGGTCACAGTTCTCACCAGACTATATAGGAGCGCAGCTGTACGCTCATTGGTCAGGTTGAGTGGTACTACCATCGACAAATCAGAGAAGCGTTAGTCCATTCACTGTGTCAAGTACAATAGACCTCACTTAATTAAATGATCGAATAACATATACTATAAAATAGATCTGACTATACACATATACTCAAACAATATAGTGTATTCTTAGAGAAATATTTTTAAAATAAAGTATACTTTAAAGGATCAAAGTGAAGCACACTATACGATAGTTTGGCATGCTGAAGTGACAAAACAAATGAACAATGTTACCATTAAAGTATATCCAATATAATCTAATTTATTTATTAAACATACAAAATAAAGTAAAATAATTAATTTATTATAAAAATCAGGAGCTAATCCGATCTCCTCAAGTAAAAGTGAATTAATGTGTAATAATATAGTCACAATTATATGGATCATGAAGTAAGTTTCGATGTACATTTATATGAAGTTTTATAGGCCTACAAAATATGTACATAGGGTTTATACACTATCAAGGATATGGGAACAGATGTATGTTGTGAGTGACTGTCAGAGGAACCTTCAGCAGTAAATGTCTACGAATATAGCAACATAATAAAATGTTGTAAAATTAACTAACTTATGCGATAATGATAAATAACCACAATGTCTTCTGGTTTTTGCAAATAAATATGCAGCAGATGTAAACAAACTTGTATTTATGCAAAATTATAATATTAAAACAGGAGATGTGCTCTTTTGGTTTATGTTGGTGGCTCTTAAAAGAGCCTTTTGGAGATGAAGTAGAGGATCTGTTTACTTCCTCGATGATTTCCTGGCTGGTGCCTTCTTCGCTGCTTTGGCAGCTGGTTTAACCGCCTTCTTCACAGCTTTCTTGGGGGTTACTGTCTTCTTGGGGGTCGCTGCCTTCCTGGGTGCTGCCTTCTTGGCCGCCACCTTCTTCTTCGGGCTCTTAGTGATCTTCTTCACGGGGGTTTTCTTGGCAGCAGGAGCAGGCTTCTTCGCTACCTTCTTGGGAGTTACTGCCTTCTTGGCTGCTGGCTTCTTAGCGGCGGGTTTCTTCGCTGCTGCTGCCGGCTTCTTGGCTTTGGCTGCGGGCTTCTTCGCTGCCTTCTTGGGCTTCTCGGCGGCCTTGAAGGAACCGGTGGCTCCGGTTCCCTTGACCTGCACCAGGGCTCCATTCTCGAGTAACCTCTTCACGGCGCGTTTAATGTGAGCGGTGTGTTCGTAGCCCTGAGCGGCCAGCGCCTTCTTCACCGCGATGTAAGAGATCCCTTTACGGTCCTTGGAGGCGGTGACCGCCTTCAAGATGAGCTCAGCGGCTCCGGGACCAACCTTCTTGGCCGGCTTGGCTGCCTTCTTCTTCGGGGACTTGGCTGGTGCCTTTGCCGGGGCGGCGGCGACGACGACGGCGACTTCAGCGGGAGCTTCTTCTGCGGCCATGATGCTGTCGGGAGGATTCTCGGTCTGATGAGAGGAGAGAGAAATCCCAGCGAAGAGAGGAACTTAAACACACCATGAGAACCGTAGAGACTCAACCCAGTGGCTCACGCAGGAGCTGCAGAAAAACTGTGCCACTTTGTGCTTTCTCTTCAGCTAAAACTGTACAAAATACACATTTAGAGAACGAGCTGAATTTCAAAGGTTAATCGAATTGATAGCGGATTACTTTATCTTCATATAGAAGCGAAATAAAGCTTTAAATATTGTTGTGTTTTTATTGGGAAGCCTTTAAACCTCCTAAAACTACTGCCGTGAGTGGTTCAGATCTGCAACTTTTCTCTGTAATGTCTCTCTTAAAGGATTTAAAATACATTATAATCCCCCTAAAACTTGTAATATAGTGACATTAAATGTTGGATTAAAGACTCAATGTGAAAACAATTAAAATGTGTCAACACCTTTTGGTTAAACAGAGGTAATTCTGCTGTCTGCAAACACACTCCCATCAGGACAGGCCCTGGCTGTGTTCTAAATACAGTCTTTGTCACCCAACAGTGAGAGACCTTCATTTAGCACAGCTTTTCTCATGTACATCACAATACAACTATATTTATATAGTATAAGTATTATCATATATTTTTACATTCTGAAATGTGTTAGACAGATAGATCTAAACCTGTAAGGTCACAAAGGCTCTCAAACAGACACAGACTCTTGGTAGCAGAACTCCCACTGACTGTGAACATCAGACAAGTATTATCACTTTATTAATTGTAGAAAATCAGAGAAACTGAAGCTTCAGTGAAGGAATTAGAACCATACACCAGCACAAAGGCTTGGAATTAAGTCATTTTTTTAACCACATTTTCGAATAAATAACATGACCTCTTAAGCGTCTCATAATATTATCTGTATCTGCATCCCTCACAACGGAAGGTGTTTTAAATTAATACAAATGAAAGGAATAAATATAGGATATTTTAATAAAAAAAACAGTAAATCAAACAATCAAATGTCCATAGGATATATCAGGGTTTTTTGTTATGTGACACAAAATAAAATGTATTTATTATAAACGTTAGTCCTTAACATCTATCACTGTGTATATCACCATTCAAACATCTTTTAAAAGTTGAACAAACTCCACACAGCTCAGTAAAGACTGTGAGATGTTGACTTTATTTGATCATTTCAGTAAAAAGTAACGTTCATATTTCTGTCTTTATTATAATACTGATGAACGTTCAAAACAAAGCACTTTGACAACTTACCACATACGTTTTAAAAAGCTTAATAAGCACCGTAACTTTCATGATATAATTTCTCCGTCATAATCGGTTGTTTCCGTGAACGGCCGACTGCTGTGTGACGGCAAATGCTGCGGCTGCAATGCATTGTGGGGCAGCATTTTCTCCTCTCCTTTCGGTGAGGGAGGTCCAGTGGTTCCTAAGCTAAAGGAGGTTATAAAGGAAGTTTGAAACCTCCTTTCCTTTCATCTAGAGAATTCGAACGGCAGTTATCGTGGCTGCCACTGAGGGACTTCCGGGTCATTTCACTCCGTTAGCAAGGTTCCTAAGAGAAATGGACTATTCGACTGCAGCCCTGGAGTACTCGTCGGACTCGAGTGCCGATTTTCGGGACTCGACTCGGACTCGCGCACTGATTGACGCGACTCGGACTTGGACTCTTGAATTCTCGCGCACGATGACTTGGACTCGTGAATTATCGTGTAAACTGACTTGGACTCGGACTCGTGAATTTTCCCCCCCATGATGACTCGGACTCGACTTGTACATTAACGCTTCGACTCGGACTCGAGCAAATTTTCTCTGGAGTCTGATGTCCTCTATCCTGGCGTGTGCACCCGCGAGGCGAGTTCACGTACTGGGCCCCGCTATTCCAGTCTAAAGATGTCTAGAGACACACCCCGCATCGTGCTGTATATTTTCACACTTTCTGCTTCCACATTGGAAAAGAGCAAAATGCTCGTTTTGTGGAAACAATATTGAAGAGAAGGCTCCGTAACACATTACTCTAAGGATCGAGTTCAGACATAGAGGCTGTCTTGAACACTATCATCAGAGTAATGTGATCTAATCAACTATCACTCAATAACAATAACTCATTTTAAATATAGTTTATTGATATATAATAATAATAATATTAATATTAGTAATAAGCTTTATATTTGTATAGCACCTACTACAAGAATTGTAGCCAAACTTGCTTCACAGCAGTTCAATAGACAGATTAGTATAACATGACAGGATAACAGCAATGTAGAGCAGCAGCTACATTTCAACACATATATCCACGAAGGTTAATACATGAAGACTTGAGACTCGGGGACTCAAACTCAAACACAGGTAATGATGACTCTGACTCGACTCGGACACTCCTTGGGTGACTCGGACTTGGACTCGGACTCGACTACGACTCTCCCTTGGTGACTCGGACTTGGACTCGGACTCGAAGAGTGGTGACTCGAGAGTGACTTGGACTCATGAATTGGTGACTTGACTACAACACTGAACGTTGGTAGACCATAGTGGTAGACTCATTGGAACAGAGTGGGCGAGCTGACCAATCAGAGCACAGTGGGCTCACAGGGAGGGGGGGGCAGGAGCTCCAACAAGCCGTTTAGGCAGGGGCGGCGGGTGCTGTAGGCTAGGGAAGGCTAAGCCTTCCCAACTATTTGTGTCACTGCATCCTGGTAAAATAAAAATATAATGTTTAATGTTTGTGTCTTTAACATTAGCGCTGCTATGCAGCCACCTGTGCCCTGTACTACGAAGCCAGTTCAAACCCTGGATATGTTTGAGTTATCTTCACTAACCCTAACAAACGAGATCTCGACGCTGGTTAATATCAACTCGGTAAATCAAGCCAGGGCTTCTCTCACCAGCTGAGAGCGCGTTCACGTGAAAGGGGTGGGGTCAGGGGCGCCGTAAGGGGGTGAAAAGTTAGGACGATTCTAAGGGCCCGTGACTGACAGGGGCCCCAAAATGTTTAGAACATTAAGACAACAAATGTAAGTAACTTTTCATCAATTCTCAATAATTGACATTAATAGATTATATTGATAAATTACTCACTAAACTTACGATTCATTTAACTTATTTTCTTCCAAAAGTTAATTACCCAAAGCCTCTGTACACCCCCTTCTATTTACATGTAATGATTTGGTCCTGCCTCCAAACGCGTTGTTGCACCGGCAACAGTGAAAGCATGTGAGGAGGGATGCTAGTACTTAGCCTACATACGTGTGTTGTACCATGTTTCAACGACCAACAAAGTCAGGCTCTAAGAAGAGAAAGGAGAGAAAGACAAGAGAGAGCGACTAAAGGGCGACAGTACCCAGTACCCAGTTTTTCACAAGAAAAGGTGGGTGTGGTCCATGAGTGGTGGAAATTAGTCTGTTAGCTAATGTTTATGTGTTTACTAAGCTGACATTAAGTACTGTTAATATCTTTACAGAACATTTAGAGGTTTTTCATTTTACTGCTCTTTTAGCTGACATTTAAAGGTATGGTAGGTAATTCACTTCAGAAACACTTGTTATATTCCATGGAATGCTCTTAACATCCCGATAGCAATGAATATATTAAATGATTTGACAATAAATACATACAAACATGTCATCTGTGTAAGCCGTGGCGCTGTAAAAAGCACGACCAATCATCTGAGCCGGCTAAAGTAACTGGATGGCCTACCTGCCTGTCAGCCTTCCATCTGTGCACAAGCTTATCTCGTGCCCTCATTGGTCATGTGCGCGTTCGTTGGAGGAGGGGCTCTCTAAGGAACTCTGAAGGAAGGGGCAGATTTTTTTCGGTTGTGTACTTTCAAATTCTAGCGCACTCGAGCTGGTTTCTCCATTCTTACCTCCCTACCTTTAATAAATGCAGGCACATTTTTAGCGCCTATTCATACTAAATCAGTTGTCCCTCCCCCTGGTGCCAGGTCCAACAGATCCATCTTTAGGCTCAGCAGCCTTGTCCCCCCATAAGGCTGAACCTGAACCAGCTTTTCTCCCAACTGAAGGAGGTGAGCAGCATTGTGTTGAATGACATTTCATTTAATTTCAAACCTTTATTTAACCAGATTGGTCCCATTGAGATCATAGATCTCTTTTTCAAGGCAGACCTGCAGCATATAGGTTCCACATGAAACATAAAACAATAAAGGACATTATACATTATATTTACAGGATACATAGTTATAGACATTTACAAGTGCCCATTGTATCGGCAAGCATTTCATTTAGCCTAGCTTTAAAAATATGCAGAGGAATGAGATTGCTCAGTTTCAATTCCTGCTGAAGATTGTTCCAGCAAGTGGAGCTGCGCACATAAAAGCTGTCTTACCTGAGACAGTTCTTGCTCTTGGCACATCTAACAAGACTACATCATGTGACCTCAGACAATAGCTGCTTGCAACTCTCTGTGTTATCAGAGAGCAGATATAATACGGGAGTTTACCCAACAAAGCTTTATAGATAAACGTGTACCAGTGACTGAGCCTCCGTACAGAGAGTGATGGTAAACCTGCCTTGGTATACAGTGTACAGTGATGTGTAAGCGCTTTACAATTTGTGACAAATCTCAGAGCACTGTGATACGCAGCATCCAATTTGCTCAGGTAATTGGCAGGTGCATTCATATAGACCAGATCCCCATAGTCCAGCACAGGTCAAAGGTCACAGAGCCTCTTCCTGGCCTCAAGCGAGAAACAGGACTTGTTTCTGTAGAAGAAACCTAGCCTAACCCTCAGTTTTTTAAGCAGGTTATTGACATGAAGTTTAAAAGAGAGACAATCATCAAGCCAGATACCAAGGTATTTGTACAGTGGTGGGCCGTCAGGGCCAGCAAGGCCTTCTCTGCTGGCCTAAACATCATCAGAATATAAATTTAATTTTGATATATTTTTTCCACAAATATGTATTAAATTATTCCCCATAGTCTATGCTTTTCATTTCATAGCTTTCCTCTTGGTTGCGCTGCTTCCAGCCTCAGAACAAGATTTGGAGGGCTGGCCTTTATGTTAGAGCTTTTATCCAATCATACTTCAGCCATAATGTGTTGCCAGGGTCCAAGAGATCTGCCCTTAGGCCTTCAGAATCAACAGAGCGGGCGCCTGTAGCTTAAAGTGAACGGAAACAAAACTGTGGCGTTAACCAATCAGATTTTGAGTTGGCGACAACGGGCCAGCTAGCAGGCGTACGATGACGTCAGCACGTGCACGTCTTTTGATTGGATACGCACTATTGAGAGGCAGAGCTATGTAGAGCTAGCAAACTGAACGTGAATTTGAACAAGCTAATTTGTGTAGATTTCTACAAGCTGTTTTTTTTCAACCCACAATGGCTGAAGGAGGAGAAGAGATCGATTTGGTCGCAGATATCATTACAACGCCATTTTCAAGACGAACTTTTCAAGAAAAGCTAGAGATTGTGAGAAGAGAACGGCCAACCCCGACGCTAGCGAGCCTATCACAGCGGGGAAAAGGGTTTGTCCGCCACTTTCAAATCACTAACTACGAGCGGTACCCCTGGCTCACGGCCTCCGAGAGGCGCTGCACATGGTACTGCTGGGAATGCCTGCTATTTGCAAATGATCGATTTGGTGTTTGGAGCCACACTGGATTTGCAAACTTGAGTTGTCTAACCAAGGCAGCAACGAGACACCAAAGCACGGCTGGGCACTTACAAGCAATGGTGCTTTTGAAAACCTTTGGGGACACCCGAGTGGATCTACAGCTCAACGAACAAGTGCGCCGGGAAACGGAGCTCCACAACGAAAGGGTGAACAAAAATAGGGAAATATTGAAAAGACTGATTGATTGTGTCCTGTTTTTGGGTAAACAGGAACTTTCATTTAGGGGACATGATGAAAGCGCCGAGTCCAGAAACAGAGGAAACTACGTGGAGCTTCTTTCTTTGCTTGCTGAGAACAACACAGACTTGCATTACCACCTGTCCACAAACAAAGTGTTTACTGGGACGTCAGGCAAAATACAAAACGACCTGATTTATGCTATTGCTGAAGTGATGGGAGAAGAGATCAACATGGAGATTAAAAAAGCACCCTCTGTCGCTGTTATGGCCCCTGCGAGATGGAGTTCATGACTTTATGAGCTGTTCATGAGCACTCATGAAACATTCATGAACAACTCATTATATGTTCACTTGTCATGTTCATGAACCAACATTCTTAAAATGCTCATGAACCATTTTAAAGAGCAGTTCATGACATTTTTATGAACATTGTTCATTCACATAAAGTTCCTGTTTTGCTCATGACAGACTTTTATGAGCAATTTATGAACTGTTCATGATCCAGCCAATCACAACATTATAATTAAAACCCCAAAAAGTGTGCATGAGTATTTCATGAACTTTTCATGACTATGAGCATTTCATGAATTTTGGATGATTGTGGCAAGTTCAGAATATTTTGGAATATTCATGAGAATTTTATGAACTTTTGATGATCAGTGAGTTTTTAAAAGACCTCTTGAATATTCATCTACTATTTGAACATTTCTTTCTTTTTTTAAACTTTTAATCTTAAAACAAAACAATAGTGAATTTGAAACTGAACATGATCTGTATTTATTTTGGTGACATTCATATCATTTTATGGTTTATCTGTTTGAGAAGCAGTACGAGTAAGTAGCGCCAAGGTGGAACCTTTGGCAGGTGAGCGGTGACATCTGGGTTACCTTAGGGGGGACACTTCCGCCCCCTCCTCAGAAGCAATCCAGACGATCAACCGGATCCTGTGTATAATTACTGCTGCTCCACTTTTCTGTTTTCTACAGGTCAGTACATGATGAAAATGATCGATGTTAACTTGTGTGAATTAGATATGATGTTGGAGATGTTTAGGAGAGTGTGTCAGAAGGTTTTGAGCATGTTTGACATAGTAACGGTATTTTAAAAATACTAAACTGTCGGCAACAATAGATGCCATTTTCGCGGGCTTCAGCCGCGCCTGGGTAAATGTGACCTGAGCGAAGGCTCGCAGGCAGGTTAGCTGCTGCGCACGGGTAATATGTTTTGTTTACCTGAGTGCAGTCTTGCAGGCACATTGCCTTGTTTTTTGTTTATTAACATTAACAGTGTATTTTTGTGATCTCCATAATATGTTATATTTGTTAAAGATAGATATATTGATAGAAAGTATTATTTGATAGCGTTATGTGTTTATAGATAACAACCTGTCCTTCACTGCAAACATAGCTGCTACAACCCGCTGCTGCAGATACACGCTTTACAACATCAGGAGGATGCGTCCCCAGCTGACCCAGAAAGCGACGCAGGTTCTGGTCCAGGCTCTCATCATCTCACGCCTAGACTACTGCAACTCCCTCCTGGCTGGTCTACCTGCATGTGCCATCCGACCTCTGCAGCTCATCCAGAATGCAGCTGCTCGCCTGGTCTTCAACCTTCCTAAATTCTCCCACAACACTCCGCTCCTCCGCTCCCTCCACTGGCTTCCGGTAACTGCTAGAATCCACTTCAAGACCCTGGTGCTTGCGTACCATGCTGCGAATGGATCTGGCCCTTCCTACATCCAGGACATGGTTAAACCGTACACCCCAGCACGTGCACTCCGCTCTGCATCAACCAAACAGCTCGCTGCACCCTCGCTGCGAGGGGGACCCAAGTTCCCATCAGCAAAAACACGTGGGTTTGCTATCCTGGCTCCAAAATGGTGGAATGAGCTCCCCATTGACATCAGGACAGCAGATAGCTTACACACCTTCCGGCGCAGACTGAAAACTCATCTCTTTCGACTCCACTTCGAGCGATAGAACTACTAACAAAGCACTTATGGACTGGCTTATCTAAAGCCAGTTGAGTAGCACTTGAAATGTTTTTGCTCTATGAAACCTGATGTACTTTATGATTCTGTTTTCTTCAAGTTTGTATTTTGTTGGTCGAACGCACTTATTGTAAGTCGCTTTGGATAAAAGCAGCTAAATGCAATGTAATGTAATAATTTATATTGACTATGTTGAATTTCTCCTTGAGATACAGTAATTGACTGACAGACGGATAACTTAAATGGAGAAATTTGATGTTTGTAAAGTTCAGCTATTTGAATGTAACTGTGTACTTGAATAAGAAGCATTCCAGACGATCAACCGGATCCTGTGTATAATTATTGCTGCTGCACTTTTCTGTTTTCTACAGAAATCATTTATTGTTGCTGTGGTACCCAAGCTTTTGGGACCCGTAACAACATTTGTTGTGCAGCTGAGTGTCAAGAACTGCTTCAAATAGTGATAGGATTAATTGTAGTGCTCCACCTGTATACATGTATGTTAATTTGAGTAAAGTTCCATTGTGATTGACATAATTGTTGTTTTCTATGGTTGCCAATTGACCCACAGTCAATGGTTCATAGCCAGCCATTGAATTATATCCAGTGACTGGGTATGAACTGTTCATGAACGGTTCATGAAGTTGTTATGAACAGTTCTTGATATGTTCATGAACAATTCTTGATATGTTCTTGGTTGAAAACTGAATATCCCTACACACTCACTGAAAACTCCATTTCATGAATTGTTCATGAACCTGCCTAAAACCATATTCCATGAATTGTTCATGAACCATTCCAGCACAGGAGTTTCATGAGTAGTTCATGAACTGCCCTAGTGCCATTTAATGTTCATGACACTTTCATGAACAGTTCATCAACTTTGTTATGAGCTGTTTATGAGCTGTTCATGAATATGGTTCACTGATATTTCATGAACTTTTCATGACAAGTTCATGAACAGTTCACTATCATCTCACTGGGGGGTGGACGAGACGACAGACGTGGGTCATGTAGCACAGCTGGCACTTGTCCTGCGTTATGTGACGGACACAGGTGTCAAGGAGCGGTTTGTCAGATTTGAAGATGTTACAAGCGGCAAGCGAGCTGATGACATTGCCGCTCTCATTTTCCGTTTCATGGAGGAATATGAATGTAGTCTGGATAAAGTTGTGGCACAGTGTTATGATGGCGCAGCGGTCATGGCATCTGGACTAAATGGGGTGCAGGCTAAAGTTAAGGAGAGGGCACCTATGGCCTTATTCATTCACTGCTATGCACATGGACTAAATGTAGTACTGACTCAAGGGGCCTCAAAGCTTAAAGAATGCAAGGTCTTTTTTGCCAGCCTCAATGGCCTTGCAGCATTTTCCTCCAGATCCCCTAAGCGCACGCAACTGCTGGATGACATTTGCAAGCGTCGTCTTCCTAATGTTGCACCAACGCGGTGGCAATATACATGGAGATTGGTCAATGCAGTCTTTGAGAAGAGAGTTTCCCTAAAGGAGGTGTTTGACCACATACTGGAACATCATGAGGAGTATGATGGGGATACTATGCTTAGCGCTGATGGATTTAATGCACGTCTGGATGATTTTGAGTTTTGTTTTTTGCTTGAAACATTCAATGGGATTTTTAAGCATTCAGATGTGCTCTTTTGGAATACTACAGAAACAAACATTGGATGTACAATTCTGTCTGACAAGGGTGAACGAGTTTTGTGACACAATTGAGCGAGAGAGGTGCCAGTTTCGTCAGATCTACGAGGACACAGCGCGCTTTACACATTGGCATTATGTTCTCTCACCTTGTAATCAAACAATCTATAATGTAGCTCTGGCCTTCACTCACAAAAAAACATTTTGTTGAATTGGACACATTTTCGAAACTCTATTGACTAACATGCAATGACTGCACTGATGGAAGAATCTGCGAGGAATTAACTAGTAGCAGAGAAATAATCTTTCAATATTTCAATCAGGAGAGATGGTTTTGATGTAATAATAAATATTTGTTGCCAGATTTCCAATTTCAGGTTTTAACCAGGAGATGGCGCTTCATTCACAAATACAGAAAGACAACTTTCAGTTGTGTTTTGAAGAGCATTTGAAATTTGAACACATCAATATTTTAGATCAACTAAAGTATATCTAATCTTGTAATTCAATAATATATAGTCTTTATATATTAAATAATCATAATAATAATGTAATAATTTGTATATTGTTGTGTTTGCTTCCTCCTGCTCCCTTTCGGACACATACTGTATGATTTATTATTATTATTAATATGAAGATATTATTAAGATAAGATGTTACTTTATTGATTGAACATTTTAGTTTAGAATGTGCTGTCCCACGGTAATTCAGAGGCTCACAGCTCACATTCCGACCATTATTTAAAACAATAGGTGCTTTCACACCGTCTACAGTTTGATTTGTATAGAGGGAGCTCTGTGGCTGAATGGCCAGCGATTAGGTGTGGCGCATTTCAATCAATCAATCAATCAATGTTTATTTATATAGCCCAATATCACAAATGTTACATTTGTCTCAGTGGTCTTCAGTGCTGCATTTATCCCGAAAATCAGCACTCGAGTCCGACGAGTACTCCAGGGCTGCAGTCGAATAGTCAATTTAGCTTAGGAACCTTTCCTAACGGATTTAAATGACCCGGAAGTCCCTCAGTGGCAGCCATGATACAGTAAGTGCCGTTTGAATTCTCAGGGGTGTCAAACTCAAGGCCCGGGTGCCAAATCCGGCCCGCGACCTCATTTTATGTGGCCCGCAAGAGCTTGCAAAGACTATAATACGTTTATTATACAGTTACGTGCCACTTTACAGAAGCAGGTTGCCCATAAACTACATGTCCCACAAAGCATCTCATGTTGTGACATGCACACTGAAGAGACTTGCAATTATTTGCCCTAGACTTCTGCTTTCAGACGTAGTTAATTACGAAGTTATTACCCTATCCGATAATAATCCAATTCAGAGGCAGTAATGTAATATAATACATTATTTTATGTATATTTATATTTATATAGTTACAACCGGCCCTTTGAGTGCAACCATAATGCTAATGTGGCCCGCGATGAAATTGAGTTTGACACCCCTGCTAGATGATAGGAAAGGAGGTTTCAAACTTCCTTTATAACCTCCTTTAGCTTAGGAACCACTGGACCTCCCTCACCGAAAGGAGAGGAGAAAATGCTGCCCCAAAATGCATTGCAGCCGCAGCTTTTGCCGTCACTCAGCAGTCGGCCGTTCACGGAAACACCGAGAAATGATATCATGAAAGTTACGGTGCTTATTAAGCTTTTTAAAACATAGGTGGTAAGTTACCAAAGTACTTTGTTCTGAACGTTCATCAGTATTATAATCAAAGAGAGAAATATGAACGTTACTTTTTACTGAAATGATCAAATAAAGTCAACATTTCACAGTCTTTACTGAGCTGTGTGGAGTTTGTTCAACTTCTAAAAGATGTTTGAATGCTGATATACACAGTGATAGGTGGTAAGGACTAACGTTTATAATAAATACACTTTATTTTGTGTCACATAACAAAAAACCCTGATATATCCTATGGACATTTGATTGTTTGATTTACTTTTTTTTTATTAAAATATCCTATATTTATTCCTTTCATTTGTATTAATTTAAAACACCTTCCGTTGTGAGGGATGCAGATACAGATAATATTATGAGAAGCTTAAGAGGTCATGTTATTTATTCGAAAATGTGGTTAAAAAAATGATTTGTTAAACAGGATAAGTTGCATAAACCATTATGTTTATATTACATTTTGTTTGCCTCACATTTAGGAAATTCTTTGAGATTCTAATAATCCTTTTGGGATTAGATTGAGATTTAACAGTCTTTGTTAATGAATAATATCATTTCATAGCTAATTCCAAGCCTTTGTGCTGGTGTATGGTTCTAATTCCTTCACT
This sequence comes from Pseudochaenichthys georgianus, assembly GCF_902827115.2. Classification (NCBI taxonomy): domain Eukaryota; kingdom Metazoa; phylum Chordata; class Actinopteri; order Perciformes; family Channichthyidae; genus Pseudochaenichthys; species Pseudochaenichthys georgianus. The sequence goes on from NW_027262958.1 coordinate 267,609, forward strand.
TAAGCTTCTGTTTCTCTGATTTTCTACAATTAATAAAGTGATAATACTTGTCTGATGTTCACAGTCAGTGGGAGTTCTGCTACCAAGAGTCTGTGTCTGTTTGAGAGCCTTTGTGACCTTACAGGTTTAGATCTATCTGTCTAACACATTTCAGAACGTAAAAATATATGATAATACTCATACTATATAAATATAGTTGTATTGTGATGTACATGAGAACAGCTGTGCTAAATGAAGGTCTCTCACTGTTGGGTAACAAAGACTGTATTTAGAACACCGCCAGGACCTGTCCTGATGGGAGTGTGTTTGCAGACAGCAGAATTACCTCTGTTTAACCAAAAGGTGTTGACATATTTGAATTTTTTTCACATTGAGTCTTTAATCCAACATTTAATTTCACTATATTACAAGTTTTAGGGGGATTATAATGTATTTTAAATCCTTTAAGAGAGAGATTACAGAGAAAAGTCGCAGATCTGAATCACTCACGGCAGCAGTTTTAGGAGGTTTAAAGCCTTCCCAATAAAAACACAACAATATTTAAAGCTTTATTTCGCTTCTATATGAAGATTAAGTCATCCGCTATCAATTCGATTAACTTTTGAAATTCAACTCGTTCTCTAAATGTGTATTTTGTACAGTTTTAGCTGAAGAGAAAGCACAAAGTGGCACAGTTTTTCTGCAGCTCCTGCGTGAGCCACTGAATTGAGTCTCTACGGTTCTCATGGTGTGTTTAAGTTCCTCTCTTCGCTGGGATTTCTCTCTCCTCTCATCAGACCGAGAATCCTCCCGACAGCATCATGGCCGCAGAAGAAGCTCCCACTGAAGTCGCCGTCGTCGTCGCCGCCGCCGCCCCGGCAAAGGCACCAGCAAAGGCACCAGCAAAGGCACCGGCAAAGTCCCCGAAGAAGAAGGCAGCCAAGCCGGCCAAGAAGGTTGGTCCCGGAGCCGCTGAGCTCATCTTGAAGGCGGTCACCGCCTCCAAGGACCGTAAAGGGATCTCTTACATCGCGGTGAAGAAGGCGCTGGCCGCTCAGGGCTACGAACACACCGCTCACATTAAACGCGCGGTGAAGAGGTTACTCGAGAATGGAGCCCTGGTGCAGGTCAAGGGAACCGGAGCCACCGGCTCCTTCAAGGCCGCCGAGAAGCCCAAGAAGGCAGCGAAGAAGCCCGCAGCCAAAGCCAAGAAGCCGGCAGCAGCAAAGAAACCCGCCGCTAAGAAGGCAGTAACTCCCAAGAAGGCAGTAACTCCCAAGAAGGTAGCGAAAAAGCCTGCTACTGCTGCCAAGAAAACCCCCGTGAAGAAGATCACTAAGAGCCCGAAGAAGAAGGTGGCGGCCAAGAAGGCAGCGACCCCCAAGAAGGCAGCGACCCCCAAGAAAGCTGTGAAGAAGGCGGTTAAACCAGCTGTCAAGTCAGCGAAGAAGGCACCAGCCAGGAAATCATCGAGGAAGTAAACAGATCCTCTACTTCATCTCCAAAAGGCTCTTTTAAGAGCCACTCACATAAACCAAAAGAGCACTCCTTTATAATAATATATAATGTAGCATAAATACAACTTGAACAAAACATACATGTTTTGTGTACATAACCACATGACACACTATTTATATATCCGCGTCCATGTTATATTCTAATATTCCATGTTGTGCTTTCATACCACATGGAATTTACCTCAATATTCCAATATTATCTGAAGTACATTGTACTAGTACCTGACCTGGATAACATTTATATAGTTTGCTTTATTTAACAATACAATCTGCATATAAAGGTATGTGTACAAACATACATAGGGTTTCTGCTCTTATTTTCAGTTGATTTGGACTAAAGTATAAGTTAGATGTTAGCTAATACAAAGTATATTATAATTATTATAGACATTTCCATATACATTGGTACATAAGCACTTTGAAATCGACCATAGTGTTTTTACACGCGACTACTAGTTTGAAGTAATACTGTATCTTCCTCACAATCAGTGAAACTACTAAATATGCTCATTTTAAATGATATATAGCAGGTTAGTAAATAGTTACATGAAAGTCCGGCCAGTAGAAAAGCAGGACCAATATCAACGTGTTATTTTAGGGTTTCATTTATTAATTAAATAACATGAATAAATAATTAATGAAACTTGACCTTATTAATCTAAATGTATTTTGGGTACATTTTATATTCAAATGAAGTCAACGCATAATGGAAATGTATCTAACAATAATGTAGTCAAGCAGAAAATAGTAGAGCTATAAACAGTATTTAAAGAATATAATTCATACATGAATAATGATGTTTGGTGCATTTTATTAAGTGAGTTTTTAATCCTAAATATTTAGTTTGTATTGAATGTAAATACAATTATTATAAGTATTGTTATGACTATACTATTCTGCCTCTGAGATGAGACATCTCAACAGGGTGACCTTTCTTTTTCCGTTCCCAAAGAGTAAAGCCTGAGAATAACTGAACCATGAAGATTCAATCATATTTTCATGTCATCAATATTGTATTTATTCAAGTGTAGCGATTGCAAAGCCTGAGGAGGCTGGCAAACACTGCAAACAGACACTTTTGTAAAGAGGGATTTCTATTCCTGAATATTATGTTTCAACTTAACGAAGTTATAGCCTCAGAAAGGCTCAACAACATCAACGTACACATGTATTAACTACATGATGACATGTAGCTGGAAGTCAGCTGCCTTCACCTGAGCCACGGCCCACATGCTGATCCCACCTGGACACACTGCCATCACTCTTCATTCACTTTGTCTGTCTTTTCTTGGCCAATCAACACTTCCTGCTTTCCATGTTCTCCCTCTCGGCTCCCATCTGTCTGTGGTGGCTACAATGGGGATGTGTCATTTGGTGCAAAACTAAAGCAGGGTTTGAAACCAGAATATGGTTTGTGTTGAGCCCAAAACAACGAACGCCCAACTAAAGTTCCTGCTGTGATTTTGAGTGAAAGTGTACCTTTACGCACACAACGAGTACACAGCTATGGAGGAAAGACGTGACACGAGTAAACAAATACATGGAATGCAGAAATACAGGAATAAATAAAAACAGGAATATAAATACATGAATAACATTTGAGGATAATACAGAACACACATTATTATATGTCTTTAATGTATTTCTGCATTTATTTTCACTTACATTTCTGTGTCTGGGCGTGTTTCACAATATGTGGTTTTGCCTGGTCGCCTTGTATTTTGTGGTCATGACAACATTTATAAGAAATGTACTTTCAATTGCTCTGAAAGTTTGACATGTCCTTAACAATATCTTTGAGTTGTTATAATATTTTACAAAACTACACACCCTAACTCGGTCTCTGAGGAAGTATTTGAGAAACATGCAAACCAGTTTTAATAATACAATATCACTAACTTTAAGATACATATACAATTTCTAATTATATCTTAATATATAAGTTTATGTAAACATTACATTTAAATGTGAAATAATTATATTAAAAATCTAAATAGCAGTTGATTGGCATCAGGCCCACAAAATGCAATGTTGGAGGTTAATATGGTGTAATACACGCACTAAATAAATGAGATACAGATGACATTATTAGATGATTTTATTGCTTGTGTCAAAATGTGAAGTTGTGAAACCATTTGCTCGTTTTTATTTTGAAGGATGGTTGTCGTAACCGGAAACGCATCGGCTCACGGTGTGTGAAAAGAGCAGCAGAGAGGGAACAAAGGAACGGAACAAAATGGCGGGCTAGAATTAACCAGGGTGTCTTCAACAACGTCCGCATATCAGCTTTAAATATGGCCGATATCCATAGTGAGTACATCATAACTCTGCAATTATGTCTGGAAGAGGAAAGGGCGGAAAGGGACTCGGCAAAGGAGGCGCTAAGCGCCACCGCAAAGTGCTCCGTGATAACATCCAAGGCATCACCAAGCCCGCCATCCGCCGTCTGGCTCGCCGCGGCGGAGTGAAGCGTATCTCCGGTCTGATCTATGAGGAGACCCGCGGTGTGCTGAAGGTGTTCCTGGAGAACGTGATCCGTGATGCCGTCACCTACACCGAGCACGCCAAGAGGAAGACGGTGACCGCCATGGATGTGGTGTACGCTCTGAAGAGGCAGGGCCGCACCCTGTACGGCTTCGGGGGATAAACTCATCTGACTGAAACACAAAGGCTCTTTTAAGAGCCGCCCACCTCACTTTGAGAGCCTCTGTCCTGTGATTCACTGATTTATTAACACATGATCCTTTGCTAATTCATCAAAATGCCTACTCTAAAAGATAATGCATACTATCTATGTTATTACCTGTTTATTACTAAAGGTAGAATAATGCAAAATATGTGCCCTCCTGTTACATTCAGGGTCAACTTGACCCGTTTGAAAATCTACGAAAAATCATTTCAAGTAGTATTTTCAAGAACCACCCCCTACATGTGTATATCACAGAGATGGTATTCGGGTCAATCTCACCAGGCAGTGAAGTGGAAGCTAAAAGGGGTCAGAAATACACACACACACACACACACACACACACACACACACACACACACACACACACACACACACACACACACACACACACACACACACACACACACACACACACACACACACACACACACACACACGACCTTCATTGCGGACCCTTGACCGTCAGGCTTCTACCGGCAGGGCGTCCCATAGACCTTCATAGACCACGTGATCAACAACGATGGCCATTCAAATGCGTTTTGATGTCAATTCATGCGAGTAATGAGTTTTTATTTCTGATTATTTGTGCAGTACATGTTGTTTAGTTTGCTAGTTATGACGAAGATTACTTCATGAATGTGTACACATGGTTGCTAACGTTTTTTTGGTGGAAATGTGTTTTTTCACAGCAAAGTCACCCTCTGGACTTGGACTTATTGGGAGAATCTAAAGGCAAGAACATCCCAAATATTCATTTAGGTCTTTATGTTAGACCTTTAGTGTTGCCGTCTGTGAGGAAAATACATGGGGCTCAGAGCCTCGTATTTTTAAAATCTTTTTTTCCTTCTAATTTGTTATTCTTTTTAAAAATAACACACTTTTATTTACTCACCAATAACACACAATTATCCTTGCTTTTATTTATTGGTTTAATTCCATAATCTCGGGCTTTTTTGGCATCCGTCAGGAATTGAATTTCAAAATAAAAATAACCGGAAACAGACGTAGGCATTTCGAGCGATTACCCAAGATCCTCAGCTACGCTGATTGGATGTTTTAGCCGCAATGCATGCTGGGATTTGGTGTTTATATTATATGAAATCCGGAAAACATTTTAAAAGAATAAAATAATAAATAATTCCGAGTGCTCTTGCTTTTCTCTTTGAAAGTCATCACATAACGGCATTGTAATACACGGTTCGGCTGCATTACATATTACAGATCTGCCGTAGTTCTTTATTTAGAGCCCTGATGAGAAGACCTTTGGAAAAACTGAAGAAATGCCGCCAAAACTGAATAAATCATAAATATATCAACAATTAAAAAACATCTTCAATTTCTCTTCACACAATACGTCTCCTTGCAGTATCAACACTAAACCGTAACATTTAAGCACTCGATCGTATCTTTTGCCCTCATGCACTTTGAAGTGAAAACAAAGCCTGGGGCCTTTCTCCCCCAGGTGTCTGCAGTTCACCAACAACTGTTTGGATTAGGACGAAAATAGTGGCTCTATTGTAGTGGATTAAATATTAGCACGTGTCTTTCTAACAGTTCTTTATTTATGTGTTATTTTAAGAAATTAGGTATATCTAGGTACATAATATATTAGTGAAGTTATCATCTCCAATTAGCAGTTCTTTAATGTGACCTTTGTATATCTATACCGTTAGGAGTTAGTTTAGTAGCTCTAAAACAAACATGGTACAAACTATTATACAGCACTATTTCAACATTAAATAAATCAGTAACATCTTAAATGATATTGTTTAAACTAAACTGTATGTTATACCCAGCCCACACACAGTTAGATGCAAGTGACGCACTGCATGTTATGCAAAGTATCAGATCTTTATGTGCAAACCTCTTCAACAACGTGAATGCTAGCCATGTACTTGCTAGCATTCTTTAGTTATGCTCCAGTTGAGATAGAATCGTCACGACCGAAACATTTGGTTCAGTTTCAGTAATTGACGTGATCGTTTCGGTAGTGACAAATGGAAAGGTAAGCAGGTACATCCCATAGTCCTGAAATAAATGTGTGTTAAAGTCTGAAAATCAGTGTGTTACTTTAAAGCTAAAGGTGATAACCGGAGAAGCATGCCATGGGCCCTTTAAGCAATAAGGTTGAGGGAATATGAAACAACCTTGAGAACTAAATACTGTGGTCACTACCGAAACACTGGATGATTTGTAAAAAAATAAGTATATTGAGTTATCAACTAAAATGATATGATACCGATTAGTTTAATGTAAGTTCAATTTCAACAATCATCAACTCTGGAATCAATATGATCAGTATTACGCATTTTCCAAAGAAAGTTTTCATTATGGTTTCTATGAATTGTATAAATTGAACTTTGATTAAAAATTCACTTTTATTGATTTATTTGTGAAAACCCTCAAGAACTATTTGTTAAAATACTATTTCGATAAGGGAAGGTAACACAATCTTAACAGGCTAATATAATACGTTTTACTATAGTGTATGTACTATGTTTCCATACTGAACATTTTTGGTAGAGGAAGAAGATTCCAACAGTCTGAAAACACGATATAAAAATGTAGTTATTTTACTAGATGTGTGTAATTTAGATATGGTACAAAATATATATGGACAAAGTTTTGGGGAAAAAACACAATTTCAAAACATTTCCAACCTGACTTTGGTCAATTTCGGCAGAATGGCCCAGACATATATCTCAGGACTAGTAATTATATTAACATGTTTAAAGAACAACATTATGTATTCAGTTACGTTGTTAGTATGAGCTTTATCTAAAGACACCACTAGAGGTCAGTGTCGAGCCATAAATGAGAGCCTGCATTACAACCTAGTGGTAGGTGCAATTTGGATCAGCATTATATACTATACTATCATAATGTGTTAATATGGACCATGAGTTAATAATCAAAGGGGACAACGTGTTTATAAAGTATATGCACACATGTGTTTCAGGACTGGTTGCTCTGTAAGTGTGTGTGTGTGGCTCTTAAAAGAGCCGTTGTGTTTCGGTGTTCTGGTCTCAGGTCAGTCTAAGCCCTCTCCCCGCGGATGCGGCGGGCCAGCTGGATGTCCTTGGGCATGATGGTCACCCTCTTGGCATGGATGGCGCACAGGTTGGTGTCCTCGAACAGGCCGACCAGGTAGGCCTCGCTGGACTCCTGCAGAGCCATGACGGCGGAGCTCTGGAAGCGCAGGTCGGTCTTGAAGTCCTGAGCAATCTCCCTCACCAGGCGCTGGAAGGGCAGCTTGCGGATCAGCAGCTCGGTGGACTTCTGGTAGCGGCGGATCTCCCTCAGAGCCACGGTACCAGGCCTGTAACGGTGGGGCTTCTTCACGCCGCCGGTGGCCGGGGCGCTCTTACGAGCAGCCTTGGTGGCCAGCTGCTTCCTGGGAGCCTTTCCTCCGGTGGATTTACGGGCGGTCTGCTTGGTTCTTGCCATGGCTAGCTGGAGTCTGCTTCTCTGTTGGAAAGTAGTAATGTGGAAGACTTGTCTGTGTCTCTTATATAGCCAGAGCAGGCGCGGCAACGACGCTGATTGGTCGAATGTATACACGTGACACTGCAGCTCAACTATTGGTTGGTAGAGATTGGAAAATTCAAATGTCGCGCTCATTTGTTAAACTTTTCTTATTATACATCCATGTGTGACATACAGCTTTTTTAACACTTTGTCTATGATACAAAAGTCCAGCAATGATGAAACAATTATTCTTATGTATAGAATAATTTTATAATAATAATATTTTGACGTAAATATCACTATATTTCTAATGTTATTATAGCATTCTTAAAATAGTTTTTATTATGTATGCGAATAAAACACCAAGACAAATTTTAAGTATGTGTTACTTGGCAACAAACCCGTTATGATTTCTGATTCTCTAATAACAAAATAATGTCTTTAAATGGAGAAAATAAAGTATATGTTATCTGTGTTTCCTACTATGGAGTCAGCTATTTATAAGCAAAGCGATGACCTGAATCAAATACACTTTCAGTCACAGCTGGTGTGAAATTTGAGCATTAATTTGATTATAACTTTTTGGCAATGAAAGATGAAGAAATGACTTGAATGCATCTTGGAAATACACATCAATTCAATACATGAACATCTTACTTGGTCCTGATATTCACTGCTGACTGGCTCGCATCATTCACAATGGAAATATAGCATGGCGCACTGCGTGGCTCAGGTAGACAGAGAATGTACTGAATGCTACTTGGGTGAAGTAGAATTCAGCAACATTAATACAGAAGCCTTATTGAAGAGAGGAAACCACGTGACATCCAGCAAAAGGGGCTTTCTCCTCCTGGGAACTCAGGAAACAAAGGTTTTCCAATCTTCTTTATTTTTGATTTCCTTCCTATTTAGGGTTAAAAGAAAAACATCTTGCAATTTAGCCTTTTTTAATTTAATTGTATTTTTAAATGTTACAGTATGTCCACTGTAGAGGAAGTCAGGGACATTTTAGTTTGAAAAGACAGCCACAATTAACAGATAGACTATGTAAAGTATTATGGTTATAGAGTGATATTAATACTAGAATACATTCAGCTTTATTTAAAACATAAATAAGTAATTGATCTGAACATTGCTGTTTATTTGGTTTTTGGTGAATCTTTCCAGATCTTCAAAGACCTGGAGTCAAAGTACTGAAAGCACCTCATTGGACTCCAGATGCAGATTTTCAAATTCTCGCTCACTCGGGCTGTTTCTGACGGATGTAGAAACCAAACCACTATTCATTTGAGAGTGTGGTGATTAACCTGCTGGATGTACGAAGGACATTGTGAAGAGGAGTTTGCTTTGCTTTCGAGGCTACACCCCGAAATACAGATACAATCATTAATAGTATTTTAGAGTTACGTTTTAAGTGTGTATAGCTATATAATCTGGGTGTTTTTATTTTGAGTGACCTGGTGTAATATAGGACATGTTGTATATGTTGTACACCTCAATACATATAGTCAGGGTTCATACACTTTTTCACCAATGACCTCTCAATGACCTTTACCTAATTTTCCATGACCAAAAAAAAATTACCACTGAAAATGGTTTATTTTAAAATGGAACAGGAAAATAAGGTCTGCATATGAAACATGTTGTGCCTATCTAAAACAAATCCAATAGTAGGCTTACTAGCTTCTACACGCCGAAGCAACTGCAGTCAGGGGCTGAAGTCGAATAGTCCATTTAGCTTAGGAACCACTGGACCTCCCTAACCGACAGGAGAAGCGAAAATGCTGCCCCACAATGCATTGCAGCCGCAGCATTTGCCGTCACTCAACAGTCGGCCGTTCACGGAAACAACCGATTATGACCGAGAAATGATATCATGAAAGTTACGGTGCTTATTAAGCTTTTTAAAACATAGGTGGTAAGTTGCCAAAGTGCTTTGTTTTGAACGTTCATCAGTATTATAATCAAAAAGAGAAATATGAATGTTAGTTTTTACTGAAATGATCAAATAAAGTCAACATCTCAGTCTTCACTGAGCTGTGTGGAGTTTGTTCAACTTCTAAAAGATGTTTGAATGGTGATATACACAGTGATAGATGTTAAGGACTAACGTTTATAATAAATACATCTGTATTGATTTAAGATCTTTAGTTCATACAATCATACGTATTGGGATCATTTGTATTAATGTGGACCGGAGGGAGAGGGTGACGAGCAGAAGTTTCACTTTCCTTTTTTATTTCAATTCCAACTTTGGTCCTGAAGAATATGTTTCTCTGTTGTCCACGTTCATAAAGCAAAGCAGCAGCATCAGAGCACGGTGCAGAGTCTCCAGATGAGTTCACAGCAGTCCCTCGTTCTTATTGAACATCCATGTTGTAGTCCGCTGTATAGAAAACTGTAGTTTCCATAGTTACCCCACAGCACATGCGCACATTCAGGACGTCCGCTGGCGCATCATAAACACGTCAGATAGTGAAAGTGCATTCGGATTCTCTAAAGCACCGCAGTCTCTTCTCCTAAGTCCTTTTGAATTCTCCTGTCCACTATCCCTTAACCCCGTGACCTTTCACTCAGAGGTCAAGGAATAAACGATAGGGTTAGAACTTAGGAGCTGATTTTTAAACTATCCGACTGCAGCCAGGGATGCAAACTCATCAGGTATGAAAAAGGAGACAAGGACCCGAGCCCCGACCCCACGGAATATCGGCTTTAAAATTAGGAATAACAGAGGATGTTAGCAGTCAGAACAACTAAAGCAGTTAATGATAACATAAACGCCAAAGAGTCACATCTAATATAAATATATAAAAGCATTTCTTTTAATTGTGGAGCAGTCAGTTTATAATTTTGGCAGCACTGTTGAGCATTTTGAAAATGTATTTTCATGCCTCTCTGCAAGGCTTAGTCTTTCTATCTTTATAGCCACTGGTGTGAAGTAACTAAGTTCATAAACTCAAGTACTACTTGGGTACAATTTTGAGATACTTGTTTAAGTATTTCAATGTTTAGCTACTTTGTTCTTCTACTCCTCTACAGTTCAGAGGCACAGGGTGTACTTTTCCTCCACTACATGTATTAATACCTTTAGTTACTTCACAGATCTGGATGAATGATGTGAAATATAATCAAGTGTTGAATCAGACTTTAGTTCCACCTGGAGTAAATCCACCAGCTACCCTGCAGTCTACAAAGTACTTCAGACTAGCTGCACCTTCACCAGCTACCCTGCAGTCTACAAAGTACTTCAGACTAGCTGCTCCTTCACCAGCTACCCTGCAGTCTACAAAGTACTTCAGACTAGCTGCACCTCCACCAGCTACCCTGCAGTCTACAAAGTACTTCAGACTAGCTGCACCTTCACCAGCTACCCTGCAGTCTACAAAGTACTTCAGACTAGCTGCACCTTCACCAGCTACCCTGCAGTCTACAAAGTACTTCAGACTAGCTGCACCTTCACCAGCTACCCTGCAGTCTACAAAGTACTTCAGACTAGCTGCACCTTCACCAGCTCTGAGAACACTTTCATGATCAATCATTATAAAACATATATATATTATTCTGAAATGGACCAATCTGCACAACGACTACTTTCACTGTCTTTCACTATATTTAGATGAGAATACTTTCTACTTTCACTTGAGGAACATTTTGAATGCAGGACTTTTACTGAAACAAAGTATTCCTACACTCTGATACTTCTACTCAAGTACAAGATCTGAGTACTTCTACTTTTACTCAAGTAGCCTACAATATCGATTCCTTAAATAATATTAGGACAGAAAAGCGTTTCAGTTCACATCACGCTCTGAACACCTGAGCGGCCCGTTCTAGCGGCTCAGTCTGTCCAGTGACTCCGCAGCTAACGAACGCACCGTAGATAATGTAGCTGACCCTCATCCCGAGCAGCAGAGTTCGACTCGAGCACACAGCTCGCGCTTCATATATTAAAAAATAACACCATGCGCGTCATGATGGCACAGAACAGCTCACGACCGCAGATTATTTCGGAAATTAGATAACATTTAAATTATATTTGACGCAACTTTAGTTACATTTTCATGACTTTTCCAAAACGTTTTTTTTCCATAACTTTTACAGGGCCTGCAATTTACATTTTGAATTGTCCAGGTTTTCAATGACCTTACGAACTCTGTTAATAGTGCAAGGGGGGAGATTACTGTTCTGGGCCTTTACGTAGTTGTGTAGTGAAGAGAGGAATGTTCTTTAGTTGGAAGTGGGTGGCTCTTAAAAGAGCCTTTGGGGTGATGGTAGAAGCGGGTTCAGGGTGCTCACTTCTTGGCAGCCTTCTCGGTCTTCTTGGGCAGCAGCACAGCCTGGATGTTGGGCAGCACGCCTCCCTGAGCGATGGTCACTCCTCCCAGCAGCTTGTTCAGCTCCTCGTCGTTGCGGACGGCGAGCTGCAGATGGCGGGGGATGATGCGGGTCTTCTTGTTGTCCCGGGCGGCGTTTCCAGCCAGCTCCAGGATCTCAGCGGTCAGGTACTCCAGCACAGCGGCCAGGTACACCGGGGCTCCGGCACCGACACGATGGGCGTAGTTACCCTTCCTCAGATGCCTGTGGACACGGCCGACGGGGAACTGGAGCCCGGCCCGGGAAGAGCGGGTCTTGGCCTTCGCCCTAACCTTTCCTGCACCTTTTCCGCGACCAGACATTTTCTACGTGATTATTCTTCGACGTTAAGAAGAAAGTAACTCGGTCACAGTTCTCACCAGAGTATATATAGGAGCGCAGCTGTACGCTCATTGGTCAGATTGACCCGTAACTGTGATCGTCCAATCAGAAAACAGCTCGGTCTGCCGCCTGAATTCTTTTCAGAATGAGACGTTAAAGTTTACATTTGAATTTTCTGAAATAGTTTTCACCCGTTCAAAGATGAATATAAACTCCTGTAATTTAAGAAGCGAAAGTCTCAATGTGTGGAGAACATTAAGACATTCATAAAGGTGTAATACTTCATGTTTATTTACAGTGTGTAATTAACTTATTAAATAATATATTCCGTATTATAACTCAAATGACACACCCACCTAAATACATGCAGCTGTAACGTGGGCTAACCATTTAACGGGAAAACTTATTTGTGTAGATTGTAATTTGTGTAATGTCTACTTTTGTTATCTTTAATATTTTGAGGACATCTCTTATTTCATATGTGTATTCATACAGATCTATAACGTATGCCTTCTCAAAATGTATATAGTTCTATTTGATTTTGATTATGTTGCTAGTTATTCTTCATTCTGTGTCTTTGTATGCACCAAATATACCAAAGCAAATACCTTGTATGTGTTAACCTACTCGGTAATACAACCTATTCTCATTCCTACACATACATTATTATTATTTATCCTGTAAATATAATGTATAATGTCCTTTATTGTTTTATGTTTCATGTGGAACCTATATGCTGCAGGTCTCCCTTGAAAAAGAGATATATGATCTCAATGGGACCAATCTGGTTAAATAATGGTTTGAAATGAAAATGAAATTATATTTGCAGCACTTAAGATACAATATAGCTTTATTTGTTCAGCATTAAACCATGTAGATAGACAGAAATTGAAGTGATATACAACAAGTTCAGAGCAAAGTATTAAATAAATGGTGTTAATTTGTACCATGTATAATTTTAGTTCTATTAAAAAGGCAACTATGTTGACGTATATCGGGACACTTTGAAAGAGGAAAGCAGCAGTAGATGGAGTGGGTGGCTCTTAAAAGAGCCGTTGGGTTATAGCAGCAGCGGCAACAGGTTACTTGGAGCTCGTGTACTTGGTCACGGCCTTGGTGCCCTCAGACACGGCGTGCTTGGCCAGCTCTCCGGGCAGCAGCAGGCGGACGGCGGTCTGGATCTCCCTGGAGGTGATGGTGGAGCGCTTGTTGTAGTGAGCCAGACGGGAGGCCTCCCCGGCGATGCGCTCAAAGATGTCGCTCACGAAGCAGTTCATGATGCCCATGGCCTTGGAGGAGATGCCGGTGTCGGGGTGCACCTGCTTCATCACTTTGTACACGTAGATGGCGTAGCTCTCCTTCCTGGACTTCCTCCTCTTCTTGCCGGTCTTGCTGGCGGTCTTGATGACCGCCTTCTTGGAGCCCTTCTTGGGCGCTTTCACGCTGGCTGCTTCAGGCATGATCAACGGTTGAGGGTTCACAAAGTAGAATGGACTCACCGAGAGACAGCGAGGTCTATTTATATTCATACGATGCAAATGATACTGTGCTGTTGCTCGCACGGGATTGGTTGAGTACTGAGCATGCGCAAAACAAATCACCCTTTGAGCATAGTTTTCGAGAACAGAAGAGAAACATGTTTTTTAATTGAAATCTAAATAATGAAATAAAACCAAAAAGACTTGATACGTTACAGTATATTGTTTGTTCAGATTAAGATAAAATATAAAATGGTTGAAGAACTTGGTCTTTTAAAAACTGAAAATGATAACCTAAATCAAGAAATATGATATCATACATAAACAATCAGATACTATATTACCCAACGCAATCTAGTGCAAGCCATTCAAACTGGGCAACAAAGAAAGCATGTCATAGTATTTCTAGAGATGACATGAAGGCTTCCCTGATGCCTTTCTAACAAACCTGTAAATGTCTGAATTGAATCGAGTGTGTGCATGAATGCAAATGTTTGTAAGTGAAGGGCTTTCTTGTATTTATATATGTGGTTGATGCAGTAAGCTAATGATTCCATGTGGAGAGAAGGGCTTTAAACGTAATCAATAGGCTAGGGAAAAGTACACATTAGATCATACATACCCTTAGACATTTCCAAAACCTAATGTAAATATTGAAACAACAGAAAAGAGGTGAGAGTGGACAACAATGCTAACAATATTTGAGACATTTGTTTTTGGATGTCTGAAGTCTAATCACTAATAGAGCATGGCATGATGACGACCTGGCAGGACATCTGGAGTAACTGAGTGGAGAGATAATAACATCATTTAAATCTGTCAATGTCAAATAATATAGGTGAATGTAGAATGTTGTAGATCAGGACTCAATGACACCATATTACATCACATGAAATGTGAGACTTAAAGAATGTGGGAAACATAATTAGTTGATAATGTATGGCTATGGTTTAGAAGATTCAGTGTAAGAATAGAAAGAATGAACGTGGAAAGGGAAAAAGGGGTAAGACTTGTTTGGTGATGAATTAGTTCAGGTTAAAAGGGCTTTTTAATGTGAATGAAATTGGTTTAATATAAGCCATACATGTTTTTGGTTGTAATAATTATATGAGCTGTCTTTTACTATTACTGCTGGACATCAGCTTGTTGGAGCTGGTTGGTGTGGTTTCTTGATGAAATGCTTGTAATTCATTTCCTCCACAGGTATGACTGGAAGTTCACAGGCCCATCATTGAGTTAGGTGTTCATCCTCAAATTCAGGGAAGATAATACAGACCTACTTATTTCCATGATGAAATGTTTAGCCTTAAACGCATACATGTTGGTGCCTAAAACACCGTTGTCATTTCATATGTAAATCAGTCCTGTTATCTAAAGTGATAAAGTGTGATATCTGACAAGTTATCTGTTCAGGACAAGTTGATATTTAGATTTCTGTTATACTCACAAGATTATAGAATTAAAATAGAACAAATACCTGAAAGTGTTCAAAAGTATTTTGTAACACAGGTATTGTGTGATATGCTGGATAGTCCCTCAAATACAATTGAATAACCGAACAGGGGGAAGACCAAGATGCAGCACTGCAAATGTCTTCCAGTCATTCCTCCGTGCAAAGCCGGCGTAGAGGATGAAATTCCTCTGGTGGAGAGCCCACTGATCCCGGTGGATGCATCCCAGAGACATACGCCTGCGACACAGCCTCTCGCAGCCAGTGTTTACCCAGTAGTCCCCTCGTTATAATGTTAAATAAAGGAAAGCGTGAAAGTTGGTTTATCCACTCTGTTCATGTGATTAATACAAAACACTTCACTTAAATTCTAGTATAATTTTTTAAAACATCATATTGCATTATTCTACCTTTAGTAATAAACGGGTAATAACATGGATTTTAATAATTTATCTATTTTCAGAGTAGGCATTTTGATGAATTAGTAAAGGATCAAAAATGTGTTAATAAATCAGTGAATCACAAGGACAGAGCTCTCAAAGTGAGGTGGGCGGCTCTTAAAAGAGCCTTTGTGTGTTTCAGTCAGATGAGTTTATCCCCCGAAGCCGTACAGGGTGCGGCCCTGCCTCTTCAGCGCGTACACCACATCCATGGCGGTCACCGTCTTCCTCTTGGCGTGCTCGGTGTAGGTGACGGCATCACGGATCACGTTCTCCAGGAACACCTTCAGCACACCGCGGGTCTCCTCGTAGATCAGACCGGAGATACGCTTCACTCCGCCGCGGCGAGCCAGACGGCGGATGGCGGGCTTGGTGATGCCCTGGATGTTATCACGGAGCACTTTGCGGTGGCGCTTAGCGCCTCCTTTGCCGAGTCCCTTTCCGCCCTTTCCTCTTCCAGACATAATTGCAGAGCTATGATGTACTCACTATGGATATCGGCCATATTTAAAGCTGATATGCGGACGTAGTTGAAGACACCCTGGTTAATTCTAGCCCGCCAGTTTGTTCCGTTCCTTTGTTCCCTCTCTGCTGCTCTTTTCACACACCGTGAGCCGATGCGTTTCCGGTTACGACAACCATCCTTCAAAATAAAAACCAGCAAATGGTTAATCTAATAATGTCATTTGTATCTCATTTATTTAGTGCGTGTATTACACCATTTTAACCTCCAATATTGCATTTTATGGGCCTGATGCCAACCAACTGCTATTTAGTATTTTTATATAATTATTTCACATTTAAATGTAATGTTTACATAAACTTATATATTAAGATATAGTTAGAAATTGTATATGTATCTTAAAGTTAGTGATATTGTATTATTAAAACTGGTTTGCATGTTTCTCAAATAATTCCTCAGAGACGGAGTTAGGGTGTGTAGTTTTGTAAAATATTATAGCAACTCAAAGATATTGTTAAGGACCATGGGCGCTTCCATTGCTCCGGGACTTTTCCAGTGACGTCACTGAGTGGGTACGGCTTCCTGGGCCAAAGCTCAATAACAAACAACATGGCGTGCAATGCACCAGTAGTTTACATTACAAGAAAACGGTCGTCGTCAGGAGTTTATTGTATTGCCCCAGGCTGCACAAATGGATTTTATACGAAGAAGGAAGAAGTACATTTCCAGCATAGGCTGCCACTAAAGGATGAGAAGCTGCTCAAAGTCCAGTCTGGATGCCTGGTTCAATACAAAACATCGGATTTGAAGCCAGGATCTGTTCCCACAATATTCGATTTCTCAACGTATGCAGTCGGGAACACCGACCGTCCCAGCACGTCGGCCGCGCAAGACAATGACAGTGTCAACAAACGTGAAGTTCGAGCCACCAAACGAGCTGCTTCAGCTGCCGAGAGAGAGGTACATATTGCAGCACTACCAGATTACTAGCTCACACATGTATTTACTGACACAGTGTGACCTTATTAATTAACGCAATCGTGTCCAAACTAAATGGTAGCTATTATTATGACGTACAATAGAGAATTGGGGGTGTTCTATAGCTCAACTAATTAAACTGGCATACACACGCTCATCTGTCGAAAACAGCCCTAAAAAGGCTAGTATTGCTGGACTAGGTGTTCAATGGATGGAATTGCAGGACCCAGAGCGCACGGAGCACAGAGCGGACAGCAGATAACGGAATTGCAGTTGTATTGCTTATAGATTATCAGAACATTTCAAAGGGGACACAGCCCCATTGGATATTAACCTATGGATTAACTACATCATCGATTTTATCGTTGTAATGCCATTGAAGACCAGTTTAGACCAGACAATGAGGAAGGTAAGCCGTTAGCCTGGCGTATGTTAGTACCTAGCGCCACTTGTTTTGATGTACGTTTTTGTTGATAACCTCGCGAGTTTGTATCTTTCAGTGTTGAGGTGGGCACCGTTAGATTCTGTGTCTCCTTGCGATCATAAACGATGTGTTGGTTAGCATTTTTCGCTCGGGGCTAATTCAGAGGCTCACTGTTAGCATTGTGTTTTTTTAATTTTTTTATTCCGGATCGTATGCCACTCTATTCGACCGAATCGGTTCATAAGCATAGGCCATGGGATGCCTGGTAACTGTACATGCTTCCACATCAATGTCATCTCCCGACGAATAGTCAAATTCATCGTTCAAAACGTCGATCTCATTGCAAAATTCCTCCATCGCTGCCATATCTGCTACGTTGTGTATGGATACCTGGAGCGAAGATCCATCCAGTGACGTCACCATTTAGGACTCCCCTAATGGCAGCGGCCTGGTCCCGGAATTCCCCACCCGGCCGGCGGATAATTAATTTTCTTTTGGCGAGTAATATCATATACAATAAATATTACGATCAATATCCATTGTAAAATGAATAAACTACCGGAATATTATAACTGTAATTGGTGTTTCCTTTCCCCTTTAACACAAAAGTTTGAGTACCCCTGGTCTATGAATTGGTTATTCATGCAGGTGCTCAAGGTTCAACACCCAAGGGGGGGGGGCATATTTTGTCTTCTACTATGCTGATGTTAAATAGGGAGAAATTGTCCCCACCACTGTTTATAACAAAGTGATGCCCATGGTAATAACAACGAAGACCTTCACAGATCAGTTGATTCTGCAGTATGACATGTTGTACACCTCAATACATATAGAGCAGGGGGGGAGATCACTGTTCTGGGCCTTTGAGTACTCGTGTAGTGAAGAGAGGAATGTTCTTTAGTTGGATGTGGGTGGCTCTTAAAAGAGCCTTTGGGGTGTTGGTAGAAGCGGGTTCAGGGTGTTCACTTCTTGGCGGGCTTCTCGGTCTTCTTGGGCAGCAGCACAGCCTGGATGTTGGGCAGCACGCCTCCCTGAGCGATGGTCACTCCTCCCAGCAGCTTGTTCAGCTCCTCGTCGTTGCGGACGGCGAGCTGCAGATGGCGGGGGATGATACGGGACTTCTTGTTGTCCCGGGCGGCGTTTCCAGCAAGCTCCAGGATCTCAGCGGTCAGGTACTCCAGCACAGCGGCCAAGTACACCGGGGCTCCGGCACCGACACGATGGGCGTAGTTACCCTTCCTCAGATGCCTGTGGACACGGCCGACGGGGAACTGGAGCCCGGCCCGGGATGAGCGGGTCTTGGCCTTCGCTCTGGCCTTTCCTCCGGTCTTGCCTCTTCCTGACATTTTCTGTTTAGGTTAGCAGAAAACAATACTTCCTCAACGTTTGGTGGTGGGCTATATAGTGAACATCTGACCGCTGATTGGTCAGGTCGAGTGGTACTACCATCGACCAATCAGAGAAGCGTTAGTCCATTCACTGTGTCAAGTACAATAGACCTCACATAATTAAATCATCGAATAGCATATACTATAAAATAGATCTGACTATACACATATACTCAAACAATATAGTGTATTCTTAGAGAAATATTTTAAAATAAAGTATACTTTAAAGGATCAAAGTGAAGCACACTATAAGATAGTTTGGCATGCTGAAGTGACAAAACAAATTTAACAATGTGACCATTAAAGAATATCCAATATAATCTAATTTAATTATTAAACATACAAAATAAAGTAAAATAATTAATGTATTATCAAAATCAGGAGCTAATCCGATCTCCTCAAGTAAAAGTGAATTAATGTGTAATAATATAGTCACAATTATATGTAGCATTAAGTAAGTTTCGATGTACATTTATATGAAGTTGTATAGGCCTACACAATATGTACATAGGGTTTACACTATCAAGGATATGGGAAAATGTGTATGTTGTGAGTGACTGTCAGAGGAGCCTTCTGTGAAGTGAATGTCTACTAATATAGCAACATAATAAAATGTGTTGTAAAATTAACTAACTTATACGATAATGATAAATAACCACAATGTCTTCTGGTTTTTGCAAATGAATATGCAGCAGATGGAAACAAACTGTATGCAAAATTATAATATTAAAACAGGAGATGTGCTCTTTTGGTGTGTGTGTGGGTGGCTCTTAAAAGAGCCTTTTGGAGATGAAGGAGAGGATCTGTTTACTTCCTCGATGATTTCCTGGCTGGTGCCTTCTTCGCTGCCTTGACAGCTGGTTTAACCGCCTTCTTCACAGCTTTCTTGGGGGTTACTGTCTTCTTGGGTGCTGCCTTCTTGGGGGCTGCCTTCTTGGCCGCCACCTTCTTCGGGCTCTTAGTGATCTTCTTCACGGGGGTTTTCTTGGCAGCAGTAGCAGGCTTCTTCGCTACCTTCTTGGGAGTTACTGCCTTCTTGGCTGCTGGCTTCTTAGCGGCGGGTTTCTTCGCTGCTGCTGCTGCCGGCTTCTTCGCTTTGGCTGCGGGCTTCTTCGCTGCCTTCTTGGGCTTCTCGGCGGCCTTGAAGGAGCCGCTGGCTCCGGTTCCCTTGACCTGCACCAGGGCTCCATTCTCGAGTAACCTCTTCACGGCGCGTTTAATGTGAGCGGTGTGTTCGTAGCCCTGAGCGGCCAGCGCCTTCTTCAGAGCCTGGTAAGAGATCCCTTTACGGTCCTTGGAGGCGGTGACCTCTTTCAAGATGAGCTCAGAGGCTCCGGGACCAACCTTCTTGGCCGGCTTGGCTGCCTTCTTCTTCGGAGACTTGGCTGGTGCCTTTGCCGGTGCCTTTGCTGGTGCCTTTGCCGGGGCGGCGGCGACTTCAGTGGGAGCTTGTTCTGCGGCCATGATGCTGTCGGGAGGATTCTCGGTCTGATGAGAGGATAGAGAAATCCCAGCGAAGAGAGGAACTTAAACACACCATGAGAACCGTAGAGACTCAACTCAGTAGCTCACGCAGGAGCTGCAGAAAAACTGTGCCACTTTGTGCTTTCTCTTCAGCTAAAACTGTACAAAATACACATTTAGAGAACGAGTTGAATTTCAAAAGTTAATCGAATTGATAGCGGATTACTTAATCTACATATAGAAACCAAATAAAGCTTTAAATATTGTTGTGTTTTAATTGGGAAGCCTTTAAACCTCCTAAAACTACTGCCGTGAGAAGGACTAATCTGCGACTTTTTCCTATAAATGATCTCCTGAACAACTTAAAATGCTTCATATTCTCAATAAAACTAGTAATATAGTTAGGCGAGATGTGGTTTTAAAGACTCAAGGTGAAAGAACGCAGTAGTTGTAAACAATTGTTTGTTAAACAGAGGTAATTCTGCTGTCTGCAAACACACTCCCATCAGGACAGGCCCTGGCTGTGTTCTAAATACAGTCTTTGTTACCCAACAGTGAGAGACCTTCATTTAGCACAGCTGTTCTCATGTACATCACAATACAACTATATTTATATAGTAGTATGATTTATAATAACAATCTGAAATGTGTTAGACAGATTATATATCTAACCCTGTAATGACAGAAAGGCTCTCATGCAGACATGTACTCCCTCTGGTAGTATATGAACTCCCTTTTAAAGAGGAACCATGTGTTGAAACACTGAATTCCTGCAAACATCACTCTGTATTATGCCATTACATATTTGGTATGTCCCAATACAGTTTATGTCGAATGCAGGATGCCATCCGGTCAGTTTTGCAATTTGTTACAGAAAGAGTAGACATACGTGTTGAGCGGTTCCTTTAAAATATTGCATTTCAGGTTCTTAATATTAAGAAGATAAGATAAGAAGTACTTGATTGATCCCAAGTTGGGAAATGTTTGTGTTGCAGCAGCATAAAAGACATGGCATTGTACAAAAACAATTAAAAGACAAGAACTAAACAAGAAAGTAGAACATGTACAGCAAAGAAATAATCTACATAACACAAATGTCTTTACTTTTTGTGTTAAGTTTAATTTATTTAAGGGAAATCAATTAAGTTGCATTTGGCAGACAAGACAAAACAAGAAGCCAAATGTAGAAACCCAACATTACCTTGATAAAATACAAACAAAATGTAAGGAATTATAAATGTGTTCAGCTTAATTTTCAGCATTGACACAAAACAACCAATTTAAGGACTAATTAAAAACAAAACAAACATGTAGTTTGTATTTGTGTTCGGTTTATCATGGGACCTTGTCGATATAATTACTGTTAGAAAAACAACTATTAATCACAAAATGCTTCACTAGATATAGCTAAACCCTCCCAAAAAGCCTATACATATTATTCAGGTGGATTCCTAATACACAAATACATGTCACTGTTTTATAGGTTCATATAAAAGCATATACAAATGTGTTTGCTGACTTAAATGTTAAATTACATTCTCTTTTGTTCAAACTGCTTATAGCGTATACTTCATGGTGACATTAAGGCCATAACGTGTCGGACAATCACGAGGAGAAAATGCTTCTCTTCTAAAATAAGCCACAAGCCAAACATTTTTTCTTTTTTAAAACACTGAACAAAAATATTAACACAACACTTTTATTTTTGCCACCATTTCTCATGAGCTGAAATGGTATGTTATACCAGTCTGGTTTCAAGGCAGGTCACTCCACAGAAACTGCTCTCATTGCTGTCTCTGAGGAAATGCAAACGGCTAAAGCAGCCTCCCTCTCCTCTGTCATCATCCTGTTGGACCTGTCTGCTGCATTCGACACGGTGAACCATCAGATCCTCCTTCGCACTCTCCAAGAACTTGGAGTTTCAGGCTCTGCACTTTCCCTCCTCACCTCACACCTCAAAGACCGCACCTACAGGGTAACTTGGAGAGGGTCCGAGTCCGACCCTTGTCAATTAACTACAGGGGTCCCTCAGGGCTCTGTTCTTGGTCCCCTCCTCTTCTCCCTGTACACAAACTCGCTCGGATCAGTCATTAGCCCGCATGGTTTTTCATACCACTGCTACGCTGACGACACCCAATTAATCCTGTCCTTCCCCCGCTCAGAGACCCAGGTCGTCGCACGCATCTCTGCTTGTCTAGCTGACATCTCTCAGTGGATGTCTGCTCATCATCTCAAGCTCAACTTTGACAAAACTGAACTGCTTTTCCTTTCGGGAAAAGATTGTCCCACTCTTGACCTGACCATCAACATCGGCACCTCTGCTGTCTCCCCGACTCAGACTGCAAGGAATCTGGGTGTGACCCTAGATAACAACCTGTCCTTCACTGCAAACATCGCTGCTACAACCCGCTGCTGCAGATACACGCTCTACAGCATCAGGAGGATGCGTCCCCAGCTGACCCAGAAAGCCACGCAGGTTCTGGTCCAGGCTCTCGTCACCTCACGCCTAGACTACTGCAACTCCCTCCTGGCTGGTCTACCTGCATGTGCCCTCCGACCTCTGCAGCTCATCCAGAATGCAGCGGCTCGTCTGGTCTTCAACCTTGCTAAATGTTCCCACACCACGCCGCTCCTCCGCTCCCTCCACTGGCTTCCGGTAACTGCTAGAATCCACTTCAAGACACTGGTACTTGCGTACCATGCTGCGAATGGATCTGGCCCTTCCTACATCCAGGACATGGTTAAACCGTACACCCCAGCGAGTGCTCTACGCTCTGCATCAGCCAAACGACTCGCTGCACCCTCGCTACGTCACCGTGTACATCGCTGATTTGCTCCCCAACGGCAGCCATTACGGCGCTCACAACAACAACAACAACAGCGTCGGGTCGATGATCGTGTTGCTTTTAATCACACGAAGCCAGAATAAATTGAATAACGACTTCTCCAACCTTATGCTTTTCTCCAGAGTGCCGTGGTTCATTGTTTATTAATGTGTTTCTGCAGCATTTACCGACCGCTGCAGTGCTGGCTGCTCTTCCACGGGAGTTTATTCTCCCGTTAGCTCCCGGTTAGCTCACACTGCAGCGGCCGCTCTAAAGTATTCACTGTCCGACTCACACAAGCAGCTGATGCATATCCCCAGTTCCCCTTAGCCTAAGTGAATGTGTGTCAGTCTGAATTGACACTGTTTGGCATCACAACGCTGTTATGAAAGTTTCTCTGGTATCAAACGGGTGATGTTACCATAGCAACCGAAGCTAAACTGACTACTTGCATCCGATAGCTGCAATAATACAAAACAACACGTCTGCCTCTCTCCACAATGATCGATAACAGTGAACGGATGGTCAAAGTAAGGCACAAATAAACAGAATCACACGAAGCCTGGTTAGTGCTGCCTGACTTTATAAAGTGTGTTTATAGGCACTACTGCTTGTAGGCAGGCATGACAGTCGACCCATGTCCAGGGGAGGTGGGTGTAGTTTCCTGCACGCCTCGACGTAACGGCAATGTTCAACTTTTGACGCCTCGGCAGAGGCGTCAGCCAATCGAATCATATGCCAGTACAAGCTCTAGCCAATCAAACCGCTGCTTGTGTGTCAGGGGCGGGAGATTCATGTGATTGGTTGTTGGTCGAGTTTCAGACACGCCCGCTGGCAAGCGGCGTGCGTTGAGGCTTCCAACGCTTCTGCCCATTCACTTTGAATGGGGTGACGTCACTTTTAGCCGAACTGCATTTTGGGAAGCGACGTGGAGTGTTGCTGGCGTAGCTGGCGTCAAAAGTTGAGCAATGTTCAACTTTTGATGCCTCGACGGAGGCGTCAGCCAATGAAATCCCGTTTATGCAAATATGCCAGTACAGCGCTAGCCAATCAAACCGGGTGTATGCTGGGAGAGACTACGCAGGTCTTTCCTCATATTCCAAAAAATGGAGGAGAAATTAATTATAGCAGTAGTGAATCACCCGGTGCTGTATGATCAGTCTCTGTTCATCTACCGGGATACAAACCGGAGGAGCCAGGCATGGAGGGAGGTGGCAGAGACAGTGGGTGGAACTGGTAGGTGTTCGCCAGTTTGGGGAGTTTATATTATATGATATTCTGAACAAACTGTGCTGTTGTATTAGCTGTAACGTGTCTCTACTGTAGGCTAGTTTTATTATATGTACAGGACTTTGGCTCGACCAAAAATCGTTTATAAATGTTTATAAATGTGCTATATAAATAAAACTTGATTTGATATATCCAGTGTCCTTAATTTTAACATTGAATGGACAGCTTGCAGGCATAGACAGTATATTTAGCCAGCATGGAATGTAGCATAAAATAGCACCATAGACATTAATGTCATTAATGTTCATCATATAAAGTGTGAATGTAAAACCTTTTATGCAAATGACAGTGATAAAGGGATTTGCTTTTCATTAATGTAGGCATAATTTAGTCAATTCTTCAAGTAGTTCAACAAATTAACTTTATTATTTCATTTCATTAGAGGAAAGACGTGACAAGGTGGAAGTCTCTGAGGGACAGGTTCCGGAAGGAGAAAGCTAGGGAGAAGGAGGCAAAAAGAAGCGGGGCAGGGTCGTCAGGGGGATATAAGCCCTGGCGTTTCACGGCAGTGATGGGTTTTTTAACCCCATTTCTCATTGACTTTTGAAGGAGTTTTGGGTCTACTTTTCTCCGCGCCGTTCCTAATGAGCTTGCTTTAAAAGAAGAAACACTCAAAACAACCAGGACGTTTTAATCGTTAACGGTAATAATGCAATACATATAATACATTACCATACGAAGCCATATCATATGAGTAATGTCAGGAGTATGCCTACTCCTGGCCTTGTTCACAGGCTGCCCCGACCTCCCAGTCCGGGCCGCGCGTGAAGAGAGAACGAAGCAACCAGTTGCACGTCCCAAAACCAACAAAGGGGTGGAGTTTCATTTGGGAGATACCAACACGCTGTCTCACAGGGAATTATCGCGGGCAGCTTTGAAAGCCACAGGTGTTGGGAAGGCCTGCAGGATGCACCTCATTAAAAATCAGGGGAAATGCCCCTCCCTATTTGCAAAGCCTATCGATGGTTTAACCCAGAAAACATTCTCAGGGATAATCTTTACACTCAAAACAGAAATCACCATTAATTCTGCATCTTCCTTCTTCACAAATAGCTTAAAACACTCTTTTGATAAACAGGTAAACAGTCTCTGTCTTAGTCTTAGTCTCTAAGGTAAATTTAGAACAGATCAAAAATGTGCGATTAATTTGCGATTAACTATTTTAATCGACTGACAGCCCTAATATTTATATACTTTATATAGGTCGATACAGTAGCCCCTTTTTTTTAAATAGTTTTTATAGGTGTTGCTATCTGTTTTGTGTGGCGTGGTTCGACAAGTCAATGCATTCATTGGGTGGTATCAGAGAGTTACACGGGTCTGTAAATGCAATGAAAACAGTTGGCCACAGCAAATCATTTATATTAAACATGTAATTTTTACTTGTGAATACTTCAGTACAAAGGATGCATTGAATAATTTAAGTGATATATAAATCATTAGTCAAAACAGGGCTACATTTGATTTAATTAAAAGGTATAATATGTGGTAAACTGAAGAGCCGTTTGGGAGCCGGAAGAGCCGGAATTCCCATCACCTTCCCTGTCGATGCTTCATTTGCACATCACTAGTGAAAAGTATTCAGCCTGCTGTACAATACAAGGGTTAACAACAGTAAGTAAAGGAGTAATCTCTTTTAGTTGGAAGTGGGTGGCTCTTAAAAGAGCCTTTGGGGTGTTGGTAGAAGCGGGTTCAGGGTGCTCACTTCTTGGCGGCCTTCTCGGTCTTCTTGGGCAGCAGCACAGCCTGGATGTTGGGCAGCACGCCTCCCTGAGCGATGGTCACTCCTCCCAACAACTTGTTCAGCTCCTCGTCGTTGCGGACGGCGAGCTGCAGATGGCGGGGGATGATGCGGATCTTCTTGTTGTCCCGGGCGGCGTTTCCAGCCAGCTCCAGGATCTCAGCGGTCAGGTACTCCAGCACAGCGGCCAGGTACACCGGGGCTCCGGCACCGACACGATGGGCGTAGTTACCCTTCCTCAGATGCCTGTGGACACAGCCAACGGGGAACTGGAGGCCGGCCCGGGAAGAGCGGGTCTTGGCCTTCGCCCTGACCTTTCCTGCACTTTTTCCGCGACCACACATTATCTATGTAATTATTCTTCAACGTTAAGAAGAAAGTAACTCGGTCACAGTACTCACGGGAGTATATATGGGAGCGCAGCCGTACGCTCATTGGTCAGATTGACCCGTAACTGTGATCGTCCAATCAGAAAACAGCTCGGTCTGCCGCCTGAATTCTTTTCAGAATGAGACGTTAAAGTTTACATTTGTATTTTCTGAAATAGTTTTCACCCGTTCAAAGATGAATATAAACTCCTGTATTTAAGAAGCGAAAGTCTCAATGTGTGGAGAACATTAAGACATTCATAAAGGTGTCATAGTTAATGTTTATTTACAGTGTGTAATTAACTTATTAAAGAATATATTCCGTATTATAACTCAAATGACACACCCACCTAAATACATGCAGCTGTAACGTGGGCTAAACATTTAACGGGAAAAAAATGATCATCAGTTTTAACTTATTTGTGTAGATTTTAATGTGTGTAATGTTGTGGAAGTTCACAGGCCCATTATTGAGTTAGGTGTTCATCCTCAAATTCAGGGAAGATAATACAGACCTACTTATTTCCATGATGAACTGTTTAGCCTTAAACGCATCATATGTAAATCAGTCCTGTTATCTAAAGCGATAAAGTGTGATATCTGACAAGTTATCTGTTCAGGACATGTTGATATTTAGATTTCTGTTATACTTACAAGATTATAGAATTAAAATAAAGAACAAATACCTGAAAGTGTTCAAAAGTATTTTGTAACAAAGGTATTGTGTGATATACTGGATAGTCCCTCAAATACAATTGAATAAACGAACAGGGGGAAGACCAAGATGCAGCACTGCAAATGTCTTCCACCGTCATTCCTCCGTGCAAAGCCGGCGTAGAGGATGAAATCCCTCTGGTGGAGAGCCCACTGATCCCGGTGGATGCATCCCAGAGACATACGCCTGTGACACAGCGTCTCGCAGCCAGTGTTTACCCAGTAGTGATGTGCCGGTCGCGAAGGAGCCGGCTCTTTTAAGTGAACGACGGGAGCCGGCTCTCGCCCGCGAACGCGCCGGGTTTTTTTTTTTTTTGCGGAGGGATCTAAATCGGCATGAAGGCACATTGTGCAATGTGCAACTTATCCCGCTTATTACATGGCCATATTCTCAACAAAGTAACGACATGACTCCCAATATTAATTGAAATGCTTTTATGGATTTAGAAAATGATTTTATTGATTTAAAAAATAGTTTTATGTATTGATTTAAATTGACATGCATCCGCTAAGAAAAGTAGTCCGTTGTTACTGTTTGAACTAAGGTAGCAACGGCAGGAACTGCTTCGATAGCGTTTTTGAGGAGCTTTTTGATTAAAGATTTGAAAACATCATTGCTTGCTTTAAAAGTAGCACAATTCATTATGTCAAACCTTGGGAAGTATCTAGATATCCTGCCCTAATGCCAAAGGAACTGGCAACTGAAAATGTGTTGCCGTTTGATGTCTATGTCTGGACCACTGCGTAAAAAGGAGGGTTTCTGCCCGTTACTTCTCTTCTTACTTCTATAAGAATAAAACACGGAGGACGGAGATCTCTTTTTGTCCCCCTCTTCTCCCCGCTGCAGCCCAGCAGCTGATCTCAGAGCTCCCCTCTCCTGCAGGGGGGCGTGGTCAGCTGCAGGGGGGCTGATTCTGTGAGCTGCAGCTGACCACGCCCCCCTGCAGCTGACCACGCTGACCATGCAAAAACAGCGCTGGAAAGAGCGAATAGAGCGAAATGAGGCATGGCTAAAATGCAGGATCTTTTTGGTATTTTGAAAAAAAACCTATATGTATATACTTTATATAGGTCGATACAGTAGCCCCTTTTTTTTAAATAGTTTTTTATCAATCAATCAATGTTTATTTATATAGCCCAATATCACAAATGTTACATTTGTCTCAGTGGTCTTCACAGTGTGTACAGAATATCAGTATGACAATACGACACCCTCTGTCCTTAGACCCTCACATCGTACAAGGAAAAACTTCCGGAGAAACCCCACAGTTTAAAGGGAACATGGGAGAAACCTAAGGGAGAGCAACAGAGGATGGATCCCTCTCCCAGGACGGACAGACGTGCAATAGATGCCGTGTGTAAATATAATACATTTGCAACATAGGTTTTATAGGTGTTGCTATCTGTTTTGTGTGGCGTGGTTCTACAAGCAAGTCAATGCATTCATTGGGTGGTATCAGAGAGTTACACGGGTCTGTAAATGCAATGAAAACAATTGGCCACAGCAAATCATTTATATTAAACATGGAATCTTTACTTTTGAATACTTCAGTACAAAGGATGTATTGAATAATTTAAGTGATATATAAATCATTAGTGAAAACAGGGCTACATTTGATTTAATTAAAAGGTATAACATGTGGTAAACTGAAGAGCCGTTTGGGAGCCGGAAGAGCCGGCTTTTCTTGGTGAGCCGAGCCAAATGATCCGGCTCACCAAGAAGAGCCGGAATTCCCATCACTATCACCCAGTAGTCCCCTCGTTATAATGTTTAATAAAGGAAAGCGTGAAAGTTGGTGTATCCTCTCGATTAATGCAGTACAAACCACTTTACTTAAATTCTAGTATAATATTTTTTTTTAATAATTTTGCTTTACTCTACCTTTAGTAATAAACAGGTAATAACATGGATTTGAATGTATTATCTATGTTTAGAGTAGGCATTTTGATGAATTAATAAAGAATCAAAAATGTGTTAATAAATCAGTGAATCACAAGGACAGAGCTCTCAAAGTGAGGTGGGCGGCTCTTAAAAGAGCCTTTGTGTGTTTCAGCCAGATGAGTTTATCCCCCGAAGCCGTACAGGGTGCGGCCCTGCCTCTTCAGAGCGTACACCACATCCATGGCGGTCACCGTCTTCCTCTTGGCGTGCTCGGTGTAGGTGACGGCATCACGGATCACGTTCTCCAGGAACACCTTCAGCACACCGCGGGTCTCCTCATAGATCAGACCGGAGATACGCTTCACTCCGCCGCGGCGAGCCAGACGGCGGATGGCGGGCTTGGTGATGCCCTGGATGTTATCACGGAGCACTTTGCGGTGGCGCTTAGCGCCTCCTTTGCCGAGTCCCTTACCGCCCTTTCCTCTTCCAGACATAATTGCAGAGTTAAGATGTGCTCACTCTGGATATCACCCATATTTAAAGCTGATATGCGGACGTGGTTGAAGACACCCTGGTTAATTCTAGCCCGCCAGTTTGTTCTGTTCCTTTGTTCCCTCTCTGCTGTTCTTTCACACACCGTGAGCCGATGCGTTTCCGGTTACGACAACCATCCTTCAAAATAAAAACCAGCAAATGGTTTCACAACTTCACATTTTGACACAAGCAATAAAATCATCTAATAATGTCATTTGTATCTCATTTATTTAGTGAGTGTATTACACCATATTAACCTCCAATATTGCATTTTGTAGGCATGATAGCAACCAACTGCTATTTCGTTTTTTAATAGGCTATAATTATTTCACATTTAAATGTAATGTTTACATTGTGGTGCCACGTGATGGGACATAATTCACCTCTGGTTATTGTGTTGCAACACGGACCCGTTAGAGAGGGCACCGGAAGCTAGGTTAATTCATGCTAGCTTCACAACAAGTAATAAGCTAATGTCTTAACCTGTCTGAATGTTCTTTGATAATGAAGTGTGGAGTTCCATACTGAACACACCGCCTCCGACTCCTATTCATCGACTCTACAACATAAACTTATATATTAAGATATAGTTAGAAATTGTATATGGATCTTAACGTTAGTGATATTGTATTATTAAAACTGGTGTCATGTTAGTTTTGTCAAATATTATAGCAACTCAAATATATTGTTAAGGACATGTCAAACTTTCAGAGCAATTGAAAGTACATTTCTTATAAATGTTGTCATGACCACAAAATACAAGGCGACCAGGCAAAACCACATATTGTGAAACAAATAAAGATATGTGTTCTGTTTTATCCTCAACTTATATATTTTTAGTTAAACATTTATTTATTTAGTGTTTATTTATTGCTGTATTTATTTCTGTTATTTTAACATGTATTTATGCATTTATTTATGTTACTTATGCCATGTTCTGTCCTCAATACCTGGCTGCAGTGCTCGTTGTGTGCTAAAGGTTCAAATTCAGCAAAGGTCTATGCCAGGGCTTCTCAAACTCCGAACCGAACCCTGTGTCCCATTAAAAAAAATAAAAAAATAAAATCTGATTCTGATGCAAATTAAAGTGGACCTATTATGCTGTATTGGAAACAATATATTGTAGGGCAGGGGTGGGGAACCTCCGGCCCCCGGGCCGTATACGGCCCGCGAGACCTTTTGGTATGGCCCTCGAGGTCATTTATAAACACACGCAAAAAAGAACAAAATTAAAGAAATCTAGACCGCAAACAAATTAAACAAGCGAGTACCTGTTTTTCCTGGCCAAGGTCAGGGTCCTTGAACACAACACGAGCATAACGTGTCATCACGTGGTATATGTCTCGTCTGACAGGGATGCAGTTCTGACGGAGAGCACCAGAACACGGCTCCGGGCCGGGACTTCACAAATCACAGTACCCATAAGGAGCCGTACACATGCCGCAGTTTTTGCGTGGCTGTGTCTTTAGTTGAGAGCCCAGTGGCGATCTGTTCATCTGTCATACTGATCATAGGCCTACAGTCAATAACTTTGTTGTTATTAGCATCTGGTTAGCTAGCTATGCTAACGAATATAAGAAGCTTTTCCTACAACCAGTGAGGTAAAGGCACATCTTTATATGATCAGTATAGTTCTAAAAAAATAAGAGACTAAAGGAAAAACAGGTATAAAATCCTATATGACAGTAAAAAAAAGTTGTTATAAATGAACAAGAATACAGTTTGAAAGGGGAGTGATTTGTAAAATATCCATAAAGAAAAAGAAATCTGCTTCCAGTTCTGTTTCATCTGGGTGTTGAGAGATGTATCCATAGATCTCTTAGTTTTGCTCTCAAAGTGCACCAGATTGATGCTTTTAACTTCAACATTTAAAAAAAAAAAAAATCTCCCCCCCCCCCCCACTCACTTAAATCATGTCTACATTGATAGGAAAGTCATGGTGAGATATCTGGATGGTTGCTTTTTCTTTGCACAGCATGAAAGAAAGGCCAAATGAATGGGCTGTGATTTTAGTATTTTTAAGCAGAGGTCAATCATTTGTACGGCCCTCGGAGGATGTTGACAAAATGTAAATGGCCCTTGAGAGGAAAAAGGTTCCCCACCCCTGTTGTAGGGCCATACCTAAACAAAACATGTCTGTGAAGTTTTTTCGCTAAAATAACAAACAGTTCACCCATTGTAGCCATGCCTCAGACTGCTCATACCCCTCTTTTTGCAGTCTTGTTTTGGGTCCTTAGCTTAAAAAAAAAAAAGAGGAGGCGGAGCTAATGCCTGATCAGAATTCTACCGGAGATAAAGTTAAATTCTGCTGTGATAAAATGCCATCCTGTTTTAAACCACATCAAAGTTTATTTCTGAAACAGTATGGAGCTCAAATGCTTTTTCTCTTGCGGGTTTTTCACAAGGTGAGTTCCTTTTTTTATTTCCTGCTTTTTAAACACATGTGCTCTCCAGTACAGGTTAGCTCTGAGTGTTAGCGAGGCTTGCTAATGTAAACAAAGACGAGATTACGTCCAAAACACGTCAGGCATTGTTTCTGATAGCAATTTTCTGTGGGTCCGCCGCCGATTTGACGTCTGATCGGCAGGAAATCTGTATCCGCTCGTTTTTTTTAAATATTTGGGTACGGAGGAAAAGAGAGAGGGTTTTATTTTCTGACGCTGGGTGAGTTTCCCGACACACCGGGGACACATATTTATGTATAAAAGACATCACAAAGTGCATTTTGCATGATAGTTCCCCTTTAATGTATATGTTCTTGTGTCAGACGCGTTGTGAGAATGAACGTGCATATATTTACTATATTTACGCGAGCATGAAACGCATTTAAGTTAACCACAAGTTTACCTTGAATTTCTAATACTTCTAATGCCATTTCTCCCACTAATTCGGGCCATCATACTGTATGTATGTATTGAATGTGTGTGTGTATACAGGGGCGCCGTTTACCTACAGGCAAGTGCTTGGACCAGATGGGAGCCCCCAAATAAAGTAGATTAATCCAATCCAACTTTATTTATATAGCACTTTAAAACCTCCTGACCAAAGTGCTGTACAGAGATACATAAAATATAAAATCACATGGCTCAGCTCACAAAACATAAAATAAATAAATCCATTTAAAATAAAAGATACAAACACAAAACAAACCAGAATAAACGTAAACATTTCAAAATAAAAATTAAATATTGAGAAGGTCCACAGCAACAAAAACATGAAACACCCTTTAATGTACTGCAACGACACGTCGGTAAACCCCCTCAAGGGGGCCCCATTTATAGCGCGCCGAAACCGCTTCTTAATTCGTTGCTCTGCTCCGGGGGTAGGGGGGGGGGACTTTACTGGCATTGATCCGGACCATTGACCTTGTATACAATTCACAAGTGAACCTTTAACAAAAAAGTTTGAGTACCCCTGGTCTATGCATTGGTTATTCATGCAGGTGCTCAAGGTTCAACACCCAAGGGGGGGGCAGCATATTTTGTCTTCTACTATGCTGATGTTAAATAGGGAGAAATTGTCCCCACCACTGTTTATAACAAAGTGATGCCCATGGTAATGACAATGAAGACCTTCACAGATCAGTTGATTCTGCAGTATGACATGTTGTACACCTCAATACATATAGAGCAGGGGGAGATCACTGTTCTGGGCGTTTAGGTACTCGTGTAGTGAAGAGAGGAATGTTCTTTAGTTGGAAGTGGGTGGCTCTTAAAAGAGCCTCTGGGGTGATGGTAGAAGCGGGATCAGGGTGTTCACTTCTTGGCGGGCTTCTCGGTCTTCTTGGGCAGCAGCACAGCCTGGATGTTGGGCAGCACGCCTCCCTGAGCGATGGTCACTCCTCCCAGCAGCTTGTTCAGCTCCTCGTCGTTGCGGACGGCGAGCTGCAGATGGCGGGGGATGATGCGGGACTTCTTGTTGTCCCGGGCGGCGTTTCCAGCCAGCTCCAGGATCTCAGCGGTCAGGTACTCCAGCACAGCGGCCAGGTACACCGGGGCTCCGGCACCGACACGATGGGCGTAGTTACCCTTCCTCAGATGCCTGTGGACACGGCCGACGGGGAACTGGAGCCCGGCCCGGGATGAGCGGGTCTTGGCCTTCGCTCTGGCCTTTCCTCCGGTCTTGCCTCTTCCTGACATTTTCTGTTTAGGTTAGCAGAAAACAATACTTCCTCAACGTTTGGTGGTGGTCTAGAGAGTGAACATCTGGCCGCTGATTGGTCAGGTCGAGTGGTACTACCATCGACCAATCAGAGAAGCGTTAGTCCATTCACTGTGTCAAGTACAATAGACCTCACATAATTAAATCATCGAATAACATATACTATAAAATAGATCTGACTATACACATATACTCAAACAATATAGTGTATTCTTAGAGAAATATTTTAAAATAAAGTATACTTTAAAGCAGGCCTATTCAAATGGCGGCCCGCGGGCCAGATGCGGCCCAGAGCCAACTCCCGAGTGGCCCAGCCTCTCGTGGCCAAATTCCTACACTAGTACAGACCATGAACGCAACACTCCGCGTTGCTAGAAACCACCAAACCACAACGCAGCACGTTTTTTGAAAGTGCATCTAGTGGTGCTAGTAACGATGGTCCTATGATAGCAACTCTAAAACATGTCTCTCTCAACTCTGAAGTGTAAACAAAGACAAAACGGTCATTGATCTTGTGGAGCAGATGCGCGAGTCATTGCCCAAGTCAAGCTGGACCTTTTCGCGACCGACTTGAGTACGGGTCGGATGCTGCATTTTCCGACGCTCCACAAACACATCACATCCCCGGCACAAATCACGGATGTGATGACAGATTTCATTGCGAGGTTGAAAGAGAACTTTGGTCAATTGGATGGACTTGCTCTGCCCACCGAGGTGATGGGCTTTGTCAGAGACCCCTCCACTGTTGCAATGGAGGGGGGCGTATCCACCAGAGCAAAGGAAGTGGTCCCCTCCATCGACGAGGGGAAATGTACACTGAAACTTATTGACATGCATTCATCCGTAACCGGATGCCCCAAGCGCAGCGCACTAACGGGCCAGCGAAGTTTTGGAGTGACGTCAACAAACGGCAGTTCCCTTCGTTCAGAAAGTAGCGATCTGTGTGCTCAGTATGTTTGGATCAACATACAAATGTGAGTCAAGCTTTTCACACATGAACTCAATCAAAAGTAGCACTCGCTGCTCCCTGACTGACAGCACTCTTCACCAATGTTTTAGGATTGCATTGACATCCTATGAGCCAAAAATCACTGCTCTTGTTCAAAACTAAAAATGTCACTTCTCCCATTGAGAAAGTCAGCGATGACAAATCACACATGCGGTGATAGTAAGCACCTAGTTTACCATAGTAGACGTGTAGTGTAGTATTCATTCATGTTAGTTACCCTTATCCCTTGTTATGGGTTTGTGCACTGAAGGGTTTGACAGTTATTTTTGTATTTAAATGCACTTTGTAATGTGTCTGGGTCGAAAAAAATTATCTGAATATTTTACTTCTAAAGCGAACACATGTAATGCTACAACTGTGCACTTTTTTTTGTATGCACTGATGCCTCAGATTCTGTTAAATTAATGCTAATTTGTTGTGTTTTTATGCACTTTTGTTAGATGAACAATGAATACAAATGGCATGTTTTTCATCGCAGTAATATGTGTTGGTTTAAAATGTGTCATTACCCGCTTTTTACAGGCCGCTGAATGTCTGGCCCAGCTGAATTTTGTAGTTATAAAATCTGGCCCAATTGAATGTGTAATTGAATAGCCCTGCTTTAAAGGATCAAAGTGAAGCACACTATAAGATAGTTTGGCATGCTGAAGTGACAACACAAATGAACAATGCGACCATTAAAGAATATCCAATATAATCTAATTTAATTATTAAACATTCAAAATAAAGTCAAATAATTTATTTATTATCAAAATCAGGAGCTAATCCGATCTCCTCAAGTAAAAGTGAATTAATGTGTAATAATATAGTCACAATTATATGTAGCATTAAGTAAGTTTCGATGTACATTTATATGAAGTTTTATAGGCGTACAAAATATTTACATAGGGTTTATACACTATCAAGTACCCTCCTGGGACCCGAGGAAAAAAAGTGTCTTCCAATTTCCTTTTTTTGGTGATTTCCTACCTATTTAGGGTTAAAAAAACATCTTGCAATTTAGACTTTTTTTTATTTTATTTTAAAATGTTACAGTCTGTCCACTGTAGAGGACGTCGGGACCATATTAGTTTGAAAAGACAGCCAAAATTAACATATGGACTATGTAACGTATTATGGTTATAGAGTGATATTAATACAAGAATACATTCACCTTTATTTAAAACATGAATAAGTAATTGATGTGGACATTGCTGTTTATTTGGTCAATACAAAACTAGCTTGTTTTTTGGTGAATCTTTCCAGATCTTCAAAGACTTTTCAGTCGATGTAGTGGGAAAGTACCTCCCTGACTCCAGTCAGCACGGGCTGTAGGGTCATCTTGACTAGTGTTATGGATGTGTCTCCATTTGACCTGCTCATAGAAACAAAGCTTGCATTCCTGAGGCTGCGGCCCCACGATGACGAAAACGGCTAAACGCATAGGATTAACGCAAACGCAATCGCAAACGGCTTCCGTCCACATGCAATAATTATCCGGATAGTGTCTGCCCACACGAGACTGCTCCGTTTAGCTCCAACCGCTGGAGAAGCTGCAGTACATATGCAGGAGCCTGTAGGTGGTGCTGTAACTTCCTCCACAAAAGCAGCGAAGAAGAAGGTTGTCATGGTTGCCCTTCTGTTTATTCTCCGCGGTGGGGGCCGAGGGAACCGGGCAGAGTTTTTCGCCAGTCAGCGTGTATTAAAGTTGAAATCTTCCGGACAAAATTATAAAAGTGCCGGTCAAAGGTCTTCTTTGTTATTTATTGAGCTTTAAAACAAATGAATAACGACTCTATATAATATAATGATAAAATACACGGAGCCTCTCTTTTTCCTCCCTCTCTTCGGACAGCGCCAGTGTCTGTCTCATGCAGCAGCTCATCCAGTAATCAGTGACCCGGCCGACTATAAAAATAAACATATTTATAACTAGTTTAGTTTGAGAGGTAGTTAAAATAGCTAAGGGTGATGATCTGACTTGAAGTGTGTGTTTTGCTGCAGCGGGAGGAGCTGCAGGTGAGCAGAGCTGCGTGTCTCCCTCCTGTCAGATTAGACTTCACTCGCGAGAGAAAGATAAATAATCTGAATTCAGGGTGCAGTTTACTTTGACGTGGGGGTGAGCAGCAGAGGTGGGGAGAGGCGGGGCTATTGCCTCATCATTATTGCTGTAGATGTTGCACAAACAACTGTAGCATGGTCAATAGCGTCCGGAGCACGATAGCAACTCTGCGATCCGCCATTGTTGTTGTTGTTGGTGGCGAAACACTTCAGCACTGGCGCGGGGTAAGCGGAGGTGAGCAGAAGAGGTGGGGAGAGGCGGGGCTATTGCGCAATCACTATCAGTGATCTGAAAATGTCCGTATAGGGCGCACACACGGAGCTGTTTGACCCCCCAGAGAGTGGCGTATGCATTTCTATCCACCTTGGGACCCGTTGTCGTTTCCTCAGTCGTTTAGTGCCATATTCGGTCGTCCTCGTGTGGCCGAACGGTCTATATGACACTAAACAGTAACGCAAACGACCGAATTCGTCCTCGTGGGGCCGCAGCCTGAGGCAACTCCCATCATGGCTCCACTTCAAATAGAAACAACAATACGACATACGTGCTACTCTTGGCCCACAGGGGGCCATGTCTTCCCCGCTCGTCCCTATCTGTCTCTCTATCTGTGCGCTCATGGAGCCTCCTGCACCCCCCCCCCCCTTCTTCTTGACCCTCTTCTATCCCAGGTGTGAAAGCCTCACCTCTCTCATCACCTGAGAGCTCAACATCTGAATCTCCCTGAACTTTCTGGTGCAAAAAATGTCTGCTTCAGTTTCGTCTCCTGCAACAATATTGAGTCATAAAGTCCATGAAGACGGTCCTGACGTCCACAAGGATGGACATTTATAAAAGGGCTGTTATTTGAAAACTTGAATTATTTAATTGCTTTCAGAACTAATTATATAGTTCTTCACATGTTAATAAACAAGAATATATATGATTTTCATGGTAAAAATGACAATTATTCAACAATATTTGACTTCTCCTCCTGCTTCTATAACATTTTGTTTTTGGTATGCCAGCCATTTTGGATGAAAAGAAAGAGGAACTTCCCAGCATGCAATTTTAACCAATGACATCTCACTGGAAAGACCAGGATGTCCTCTGTGCAGCACATCAGGGGAGATTCATGTTAACAAAATGTCCACTACAGTGGACATGTTCAATGGGCTGGGTCCCAGGAGGATATGGGAACATATGTATGTTGTGAGTGACTGTCAGAGGAGCAACATACATATATTACATACATAATAAGATGTGTTGTAAAATTAACTAATTTATACGATAATGATAAATAACCACTATGTCTTCTGGTTTTTGCAAATAAATATGCAGCAGATGTAAACAAACTTGTATTTATGCAAAATTATAATATTATAAAGGAGTGCTCTTTTGGTTTATGTGGGTGGCTCTTAAAAGAGCCTTTTGGAGATGAAGGAGAGGATCTGTTTACTTCCTCGATGATTTCCTGGCTGGTGCCTTCTTCACTGCTTTGACAGCTGGTTTAACCGCCTTCTTCACAGCTTTCTTGGGGGTTACTGTCTTCTTGGGGGTCGCTGCCTTCTTGGGTGCTGCCTTCTTGGGTGCTGCCTTCTTGGCCGCCACCTTCTTCTTCGGGCTCTTAGTGATCTTCTTCACGGGGGTTTTCTTGGCAGCAGTAGCAGGCTTCTTCGCTACCTTCTTGGGAGTTACTGCCTTCTTGGCTGCTGGCTTCTTAGCGGCGGGTTTCTTCGCTGCTGCTGCTGCCGGCTTCTTGGCTTTGGCTGCGGGCTTCTTCGCTACCTTCTTGGGCTTCTCGGCGGCCTTAGCTGCCTTGAAGGAGCCGCTGGCTCCGGTTCCCTTGACCTGCACCAGGGCTCCATTCTCGAGTAACCTCTTCACGGCGCGTTTAATGTGAGCGGTCTGTTCGTAGCCCTGAGCGGCCAGCGCCTTCTTCACCGCGATGTAAGAGATCCCTTTACGGTCCTTGGAGGCGGTGACCGCCTTCAAGATGAGCTCAGAGGCTCCGGGACCAACCTTCTTGGCCGGCTTGGCTGCCTTCTTCTTCGGGGACTTGGCTGGTGCCTTTGCCGGGGCGGCGGCGACGACGACTGCGACTTCAGTGGGAGCTTCTTCTGCGGCCATGATGCTGTCGGGAGGATTCTCGGTCTGATGAGAGGATAGAGAAATCCCAGCGAAGAGAGGAACTTAAACACACCATGAGAACCGTAGAGACTCAACTCAGTGGCTCACGCAGGAGCTGCAGAAAAACTGTGCCACTTTGTGCTTTCTCTTCAGCTAAAACTGTACAAAATACACATTTAGAGAACGAGTTGAATTTCAAAGGTTAATCGAATTGATAGTGGATGACTTTATCTTCATATAGAAGCGAAATAAAGCTTTAAATATGGTTGTGTTTTCATTAGGAAGGCTTTAAACCTCCTAAAACTACTGCCGTGAGTGGTACAGATCTGCGACTTTTCTCTGTAATCTCTCTCTTAAAGGATTTCAAACACATTATAATCCCCCTAAAACTTGTAATATAGTGAAATGAAATGTTGGATTAAAGACTCAATATGAAAGAATTCCACATTTGTCAACACCTTTTTGTTAAACAGAGGTAATTCTGCTGTCTGCAAACACACTCCCATCAGGACAGGCCCTGGCTGTGTTCTAAATACAGTCTTTGGTACTCAACAGTGAGAGACCTTCATTTAGCACAGCTGTTCTCATGTACATCACAATACAACTATATTTATATAGTAGTATGATTTATAATAACAATCTGAAATGTGTTAGACAGATTATATATATAACCCTGTAATGACAGAAAGGCTCTCATACAGACACGCACTCCCTCTGGTAGTATATGAACTCCCTTTAACTGTCAAACTTGGTTTTTTTTTAATTCTGAGAAAAATGGAAAGTAATTAATTTATACTTGAGGCAAACACAGGGAATCATGAAATCAAATTAATAATATCACTTCAATGTCTGTTTATCTACATCACTTCCACCTGGAGGGTTTAATGCTTAACAAATAAAGCTATATTGTATCTTAAGTGCTGCAAATATAATAATGTATGTACAGTGTATGTATACGAATGGGAATAGGTTTTAAACGAAGGTAAGTTTTAACCGTTTGTTTTTTCGTTCTAATTGAAACAAAATTAACGGGTCGTTTTTTTGTTTTTCAATTTTGCCCCAAAACGAAAAAACGGAAATTCAGCTCGTTTTTTCGTTTTTCTGTTCTTACGGCCCGTCTACACTACAGCGTCGACAGCGTCGAAAGCTCCAATCTGCTCCAATCTGCCCATTCACTTTCAATGGGGTGACGTCACGTAGCTGCGCTTTTTCGCCGAACTGAATTGTGGGTAGCAGAGCGAGGCGTCTCAGGCGTCTCAGGCGACAGAAGTTGAACAATGTTCAACTTCTGTCACCTGAGACGCCGGAGTAGCCAGCGCCAGCCAATCATATCCCGTTTCCCAAAATCTGACAGCTGAAGCCGTAGCCAATCAAACCGCGTCTAAGCTGGGAGAGATATCCCGCCGTTCATTTCTATATTTCAAAAAAAGTCGGAGGAGAAACTAACTATCGCCGCAGCAAATCACCCGGTTTTGTATGACCAGACCCTCTTCACCTACCGGGATACAAACCGGAGGAACCAGGCATGGAGGGAGGTGGCAGAGACAGTGGGGAAACTGGTAGGTTTTCGCCTGTTTGGGGAGTTTATATATATATATATTGCTCGCATAAAATCCCCGGGGGTTTTTGCTTTGTATGTCGGGGGCGGGAGATTCATGTGATTGGTTGTTGGTCGTGTTGCTTGAATAAAATCCCCAAGCTCCAGACACGCCCAGCTCCAAGCTATTTTTGGAGCTGTAGTGTGGACGCTCCGTTACTGTTAAAACAAGTATACCACTTTCGTTTCCATAAGTGGGTGTGTCTCCAGCGTCTCCTTGCTTCTGATTGGCTAGTGTGCCCTATGCTTGCGCTGTACTCTTCAAAATAAAGGTTCTACGTCTTTGCCTTTAGACTGCGTTACAAATATACGTATATTATTATATCCATACATACAAGTACAGAAGACAGTCTGTCCGTATGTCTGTCTTTCTATGTATATGTCTGTCTCGATGTCTTTCTATCTCGATGTCTGTCTGTCTGTCTTTCTGTAACTATATTTTAGAGTTTAAAGCGTAGCCACTTTTACTCCACAACATATATTTAAAACCTTTAGTAACTTTACAGATTTGGATTAATTATGTGAAATATAATCAACACTTAAATCAGACTTTAGTTCCACCTGGAGTAAATCCACCAGCTACCCTGCAGAATACAAAGCCATTCAGACTAGCTGCACCTTCACCAGCTCTGAGAACACTTTCATGATCAATCATTATAAAACATATCATATATATTATTCTGAAATGGACCAATCTGCACAACGACTACTTTCACTGTCTTTCACTATATTTAGATGAGAATACTTTCTACTTTCACTTGAGGAACATTTTGAATGCAGGACTTTTACTAACAGAGTATTCCTACACTCTGGTACTTTTACTCAAGTACACGATCTGAGTAGTTCTACTTTTACTCAATTACAAGATCTGAGTACTTCTACTTTCACTCAAGTACAAGATCTGATTACTTCTACTTTTACTCAAGTCCAAGATCTGAGTACTTCTACTTTCACTCAAGTACAAGATCTGATTACTTCTACTTTTACTCAAGTCCAAGATCTGATTACTTCTACTTTTACTCAAGTACAAGATCTGAGTACTTCTACTTTTACTCAAGTACAAGATCTGAGTACTTCGACAACCTCTGATTAATGTTTGATTTCCAAATGTTCTGTTAATGCGAGGATGATAAAATACTAGTGTTTGATTGTATTGCCTTACGTATGCAGCTATTTGCCTGTGTTTAGAAACATAATTAAACATACCATGGACACACATTCAAACAATTTTCCATTTATTAAACATTGCAGATGAACAATTAACAAGTCATACAGCTAAAGAAAACTACAACAATAATTTTCTGTATGATGATATCATGGAACCTGGAATTTGAACACACACCACTTAACAATAAACAATAAACTTAACAATAAACGACTGAACTGCTGTCCACTTTAGGGTATAGGGTCCTGTATATTGATTATTCTCACAATACAAATAAATGTAACGAGCCCTGAATGATGGGTTTTCTTTGAGACGTATAGGAGCTGAGTTGAGGCTTAACAATGATGTGACAGAAATATATTTAAGCAATATATGAGCATATATCACGGCCTGAAGTGAGCTATTGCTTTTATAAAACGGTTACCAAGTGTGGCAATATGAAAGAAAAATACACACTCTAATTTAAATAGTTTGTATTAGTAAATAATGACGTTCAAAATAAAATAGTCCCTCCGTTGCCTTCTACGCGAAACATAGTGCGAGGTGGTTGCTATGCAACAACACTAACAGCTAGCGAACATATTAGACAGAGAGCGTAGATCCATTATTTGGCTATTTATTTACATTCATTTGTTTGTTGCCGTTTATTGTGCACCCACTGAAACCTGTCCAGCATCAGTAGCATGCACTGTTAAAAAAAATACAGGGGATTTTACAGTAAATTACTGGCAGCAAAGTTGCCAACAAGTTACTGTATTTTTACTTTACAGTAACGATCCTGTATTTAGTTTACAGTAATAAAATCAGTACTGTATTTTTATTTTACAGTAATAAAATCAGTGCTGTATTTTTCTTTTACTATATATTACTGTAATTTTGTAGGTTGTTGTAATCTCAAAAACAATATTTTACTGTGATTATACAATACTTGTATTGTGAAAAAAATACATTACTGTAGTTTATACAGTATAACTTTACAGTAGTGTATGCATTAAAACAGTATCTTACTGCAGTTTTATCTTTACCCACTTTTACATTGCATTACATTTAGCTGACGTTTTTATCCAAAGCGACTTACAATAAGTGCATTCGACCAGGAAGATACAAACTTGAAAACTTTTAGATCCTTGTCTCATGCTACTGTACCTGAAACGATAAACAAAAACCGGGATACAATTTAAATAAAATATGTTTATTGATTTGATTTCAATGTTAAATTCAATATAAAAAAACAGATTACAATACAACAGTTCATAAAAGATATACAACAGTTCCTAACAGATTCCAATACAGACCAATTCAAATACAAAATCACAACAGTACATCTTCTGTAATTATATGAAAGTAAAAGAAACAAAACGGATCCTGGAGGCGATATTTTAGTTAGAACATTTAACATTAAACGAGGTGCTTTAGAAAAGAAGTATGCATTATGTAGTCTCTCTCTCTCTCTCTCTCTCTCTCTCTCTCTCTCTGGCAGATTCTGGATTTCAATTTGTTGTCTTCCATTCAAACTCCGTCAGATCCAGGAATCTGTAGATAAATTTGAATTATATTTAGTTAACCCATCCAGTGATTTCAGCATTCTGTACTTGTATGCAGATGGCCTGGTGAGAAATGAATAAGAAAAGCCAAACGACCACTTAAAGAGCAACTTGCAGGTTAGAGACCCCAGTGAAAATTATGTATACACTAGATTTTCAAAAAAATATAGAGAAATATACGCTACAGTGACATCTGGCGTCGTTTTTGTAAGACATTTTTACTTTTGCATACTTAATAAAATGAATGTGAACAAATTATAATTATTCATTTAAAGGGGAGCTCACCAAGTCTCAGAAAAAACAACCCTCTCTCTTTTCCTCCATACCCAAATCTCTAAAAACGGGGCTGCAACGGATCTGATACAGACTGATCCAGATTTGAACACTTCTATGAACGAGGGGACCGTGCGCAGAGATGGGGTCGTTACTAAAAAAAAGTAATATATTACATATTACTTTAAAAAAAAAGTAATATATTACACTACTTCGTTACTCTCT
This sequence comes from Pseudochaenichthys georgianus, assembly GCF_902827115.2. Classification (NCBI taxonomy): domain Eukaryota; kingdom Metazoa; phylum Chordata; class Actinopteri; order Perciformes; family Channichthyidae; genus Pseudochaenichthys; species Pseudochaenichthys georgianus. The sequence goes on from NW_027262958.1 coordinate 311,517, forward strand.
ACATAAAGTAATTTGTTACTTTACTCGTTACTTTACTCGCAGGGCCGGCCCGCCCCTCCCTACAGGCAGATCACGCAGACTGCTAAAGTTTCAAATGTTCTCTTTAGTTCAGTTTCCATTGTCGCATAAGACTGATCCAGATAGCTCCTGAATGTTTTCCTATCTGACCGTGGCTGTCCTATGTCTCCTGCTATCTGACCATGGCTGTCCTCTGTCTCCTGCTATCTGTATATTTTGCGCAGTCTATCTCTGCTCACGCTGTTGCGTCAGCGTGTTCTCCTGCGTGTTGGCCATGTGTTGCACTGGAACCAGACTGGAGCACACCGCAAAGACTTCAGCCGAGCACGTACGAACTGCGCATGCGTAAGTGGCAATAACTCTCCTTACCAGCAGGCGGCGGTAGTGTGTATTCGTCATTCAAAACAGGCAACAACCGGAAAACAGAGAAGAAGAACAGACTACGTGTGTGATATAAATAAACAACAGCTATGTGCGTTAGCTTCACCTTAGCATGTGTTCTTTGCAGGTGTTTGTTGAGGTTTGATTATGACTGATTTTAGTAAGTAACGAAGTAACGCGTGTCGGGGCAATGTTAGTAACTGTAGTGTGATTACTGAATTATAAAAGTAGCGCGTTACACTACTCCGTTACCGATAAAGTAATATTATTACAGTAACACCCAACTCTGACCGTGCGGCAGAGTTTCAGTTCGATTTTTTTCCGCCTGGTCAACATGTCCGTTAAAGTTTAAATCTTCCGGACAAAATTAGAAAACTGCCGGTCAAAGGTCTTCTTTGTTATTTATTGAGCTTTAAAACAAATGAATAATGACTCTAATCATATAAGAATAAAACACGGAGGATGGAGATCTCTTTTCCTCCACCTCTTCTGACAGCCCAGCAGCTGATCTCAAAGCACGCTCCCCTCTCCTGCAGGGGGGCGTGGTCAGCTGCAGCTCACAGAATCAGCCTAAACAAGTTCATTCTTTCAACTACCAGTATTACTGGAGAAAGACAGTTCCTAAGTTCCATGTTATCGTGAGTTTAGAACTTGCCTCTGAATGAACTCCAGGATTGCTGAGGCCTCCTCTTGGTCCTGGATGTTGAGTACAAAGAAGAACCCAAAGAAGACCGTGAATGCATCCACAAAGTTGGCCTCGTTCGGCAGAGTGCAGATTACTCTACCTTCAAGCGACACCATCCATTTCGAAGTTCCCAAAATGGAATTTCCTGAAATATATTGAATATCTTGTCACATTTCCTGAACATTAAAGAGGCTGAGCCCTCCTGAAAATAAAAGGGGTCAAGAGAAGTGGACAAAATGGAAAAGGCAAAACTGCTTGCTACTTCAAAACTGAACAATTTAAAATGTGGAATTAAAATACATGTTCAGCTTTACACCTCAAAAGTAAATCTAAAAGTACGAACTGTAAGTACACAATGCATTAACCCACTTTTGTAAAATAACGCAATAACGAATCAGAAAACACACTCTCTCTCTCTCTCTCTCTCTCTCTCTCTCTCTCTCTCTCTCTCTCTCTCTCTCTCAAAGGGATAGCGATCTGATTCTGCATTACCCTAATATCACAACAATTCCGAGGTCTGAGCCTTCATCTGCAGCTAAACGATCATTCACTCCCGCTGCGTGCAGTAACATTATCCCCCGCTGAACAGACACAGTTTTCAAAATAATTAACAATAGGCTACCGGACACCAACGTTACATTACTAATCTAAACAGTCAGTGCATTTTGTAGAGTCAGTTGGCTTGCTCTCTAAACAATTAATTCATGAATGGGACTTACCTCAACAGCTGTTTGGCCAAATAATGATACAACTCTATCTCGAAATAAAATACGGACTTTTGAGGGAAAAAAACGGCAATAATAACGTGAATAGATCTAAATAATCCGTTAAAGGACACAGCGGTTCTCTCCTCTTGCTCCTGATATGACACCCCAAAGTATTGTACAGTAATAACAAAAGTTACTGTAACATTACAGCACTATTTACAGTATTGTTGTAATGTTGTTGTACATTTTACAGTAACATTACAGTATTGCTGTAATATTATAGTATGGTTTTGCTACATTTCCCGCCTAAGGATCATATTCCCACAATGCAGCAGCACTATGTACATAGTGCTGCAATACTGTAATGTCACTGTACATTGTACAGTAATATTACAGTATTGCAGTAATATTACAGTATGGTTTTAAAGTGCTGTATACATTTCCCGCCTAAGGATAATATTCCCACAATGCAGCATAATGTACAGTATTACACTGTATTACAAATTCAAAGTAAATTACTGTGGGTAATACAGTAATTTACTGCCTAGATTACAGATTTTTTTTACAGTGTGGCTTACGTGGTTACTTGTTGAGGTTGTTCTAGGCTGTTGCTTGGCGTGGCGAGAATATTGCTCCACTTTCTCCGGTCCCCAAGATTGGGCTTCCAGTAGCTCTGGAGAGAGCTTTCGCACCTGTGGCTATTAACGGTCATAATTTCTCTGCTTTGTTTCAAGACCTGCATCAGAAAGCTTTTGAATGGTGGTACTTTTCCAGCTGGTCTACCTGCTCTTCACTTAGCTCTGCATGTCGTCGTTTAGGTTCTGGAGATAGGCACTCCTCAATCCACTCCTCCATAGCGAGACCCCCCCCCCGGAGGTCAAAGTTAATCTTAAATGTTTCCATCTTATGCCTTGTAAGTTTGTTTCGTAACGGAAGAAATTTAAATATATTTATAAAACTGACAAGTCAAATCAAGCAATCTGATTGGTCGATAGCGTTTTTTTGCGGACCTCTTTGATTACAGATTTGAAAACATCGTTGCTTGCTTAAAAAGTAGCAACAATTCATTATGTCAAACCTTGGGAAGTATCTAGATATCCCTGCCCTAATGCCAAAGGAACTGCACACTGAATATGTGTTGCCGTTTGATGTGTATGTCTGTACCGCTGCGTAAGAAGGAGGGTTTCTGCCCCGTTACTTCTCCGCTGCTTTCTAGTTCCAGTTTGAAAAGCAAACTGTTTGCAGTTCTCATTCATAACACTCCGTTCGATGTCTCACTATGGGATGCGCCTCATCGCGGAGCAAACAGAAGCATCAATCTCATTACGCCAATCCTGATTGGCTGGTGATCTTGACGTCAACGTCAGGGGAAATCACCCCCTATAAGTAGCCTGCGCCACGACGCATGCGTCATTCAAACACCTCTTCTCGCTTCAGAGCACATCTCGAACAGTAGCCGGGCTAGCTTAACAGTAGTGATGGGAATTCCGATTCCCTTCGGGGACACGAATCTTTTGATTCAGTTCACTTGAAAGATTCGTTCACTGATTCGTTCACCGGTTCGCGAACGACTTCTGGTGATTTGCACGTTCGCGAACGATTCGTCTTTGTACTTAATTCGTTCAGTGAGTCTTCACTACTGCCGAAGTCCGTACAAGAAGTTTGCTGGCGTAACATTTATGATATTAAAACACATTTTACACCTCACCTTGTTGCCCCATGAATTATGCTCTGGGAATAGGCTACATATTATTTAAGAAATATAATTGGCCATTGTTAAAATCTCTCATAAATGTGTGCCTGACTATACGATGTATTACAGCAGGCTAGCACGTTATACTTTCAAACCCATGCATAGACTATGTGCTTAAATCCCAAAGCATTAAACTCCATTTGGGCGAGTTCAAAGTGAATACAAAAATATATCCTCTACATCGGTGACGATTTATTCATATTCTATAGTATGTACCCATCTATGTTTACCTTTAGCTAGCGGCTAAGCTAGTGGGACGCTACGGAGCCCAGCTATCCGCCCTCTGAAGCTTTTAGGGCCGACAGGGGGAGGAGAATGTCCCGCTAACGCTGTGTGTGTGTTTCACATTAGCGGGACGCTATGGAGCTCAGGTATCCGCCATCTGAAGCTTTTAGGGCCGACAGGGGGAGGAGAATACAACGCTGTGTGTATTTATTGCTAAGCTAGCGGCTAAGCTAGCTGGACACTACGGAGCCCAGCTATCCGCCCTCGGAAGCTTTTAGTGCCGACAGGGGGAGGAGAATGTCCCGCTAACGCTGGGTGTGTTTTTCACATTAGCGGGACACTATGGAGCTCAGGTATCCACCATCTGAAGCTTTTAGGGCCGACAGGGGGAGGAGAATACAAAGATGTGTGTATTTATCGCTAAGCTAGCTGGACGCTACGGTTCAGGTATCCGTCCTCTTTATTGCGGACAGGTTGAGGAGGATGTCCCGCTTCTGTGTGTGTGTGTGTGTGTGTGTGTGTGTGTGTGTGTGTGTGTGTGTGTGTGTGTGTGTGTGTGTGTGTGTGTGTGTGTGTGTGTCGGAGCTCAGGCTCTGATTACAGTAGCTACACTGTAGGAAACAGTTCTGAACTGTTTCCGCCAGTTCTTTAAGTTCGTCGTTCGCGAACAGCTTCTCTTTAGCGGCGACTCAAACAAACGAATCGTTTTGTGGGAGGAATCAGTTAATCTCGTTCACTTCAAAGATTCGTTCAAAAAGAACGAATCGTTCGCGAACGACCCATCACTACTTAACAGTCCACAGACTGAACCCAAAGCTAATTTTCGGTCGACGGGCGTTAGCTGGCTACCCTATTCTCTCACAAAGGAGTATTATAGTCAACCTCGCCGTTCTTCCTCTGGAGTAAGGTAAGGTTTTGACTTCAAGTTAGCAACACACCAGTTGCTAACTTGTGTTTTTTCCCCTCACTACCGACACCACGGTAGCGAGGACACTTTTTTCTTCTCTCTTCCACGGAGGAGAAAAGGATTACAGGAATATTACCATACCAGGTAATATCCTTGAGAGAAAAAGACCCACGCTGTCCTTTTTTCCCCCGGATTAAAGACAGATCTGTAAATACTTTTTTCTCGAACGTACCTGTCATGAGCGGACCCTCTCCACGCCTCACGGCGAACGAGATGGATGCCTCTCCCCCTCACACCAGAGGAGTCAGGAACTCGGAGGCTCGGCGCTGCGGTTGCGGGTTGAAAGTGTCAGGCACAGACTCACACCAGATCTGTTCGTCCTGCCTCGGGCTGGAACACGCCCAGGAGGCCACCGACAACCCCGGCTCGTGCGGACATTGTGCCCGCCTCACCGTGAAGAGCCTCCACCGAAGGTTAGCGCAACAAGCTAACCTGTCGGGACGGGACCCCCCTCATGTCCACTGATCTGCCGACCGGCAATCAAGACACGGGGGCGTCTGCCGCAGAGATGGAGCCCCTCACTGCGGTCTGGGGCTCACCGACAGCGGCACCCGCAGAACCGGAATCCCGCGCCATATCAGGCCGAGATCCGGTGGCGGCAAGAAACGCGGGAACGGGGCCCCACGAAGCTGGGGCTCCCGACTGGACCTCACCATGGTTTCACCCGCGGAAGATGTCCTGGAGTTAGACTACATGGAGGACGAAGAGTACACCTCTGAGTTCCTCCTGTCTGACTCGGATGAGCAAGAAGACGACGTCTTCGTGTCACCAGCTCAGGCTGCAAAGCCGGGAGCGATGGCTGCTCTCTCGGCGATAGCACACCAGCTTCGCCCTGTCTCAGTATGGACCTACAAGCCGTGTGTCAGCGTGCTGCGGCCAGACTAGACAAGTTGGCCGAGAAAATCTCCGGTTCCGGCTGCAGCTCAGGCTCAGCCAACCAAGAATTTCGGCCAGCAGTCGAGGAAGAAGAAGCGAGCGGCATGACAGCCCCTCCTTCTCCCCTCCGTGAATGTGTTCCCGCCGCCTCGAGAGATGCCTAAACGCCATCCTCAAGTCCGCACAAACACATGTCACACGTTGGTTGATTCCTCTGTCATTAAACATTTGCCACTGACGCATCCAGGCCGAGGGCCGAGGGCGCAGCTCAAAAAAATGAATAGAAAATCAATAAAACCAATTTTCTCCCCTTTTGAGAGCAGCAACGGCATCTCTCAAAAGGCGGATTATTGACGGGTCTGTGAAGGCACCACCGCCACGCGCAGTGCCGGCTGGAGCTGTCAGCGTGACATCTCAGCTGGCTCTAAGGAGCATGCAGCAGGAGATACTCACGACACCCAAGCTGCCTCGAACTCTGCTCGGTTTAAAACACCGAAGACGCAGAGGTTGCAGCCCATCCCGAGCCCCCAGCCCAGGCTGGAGACGAGGGCAAGCTGGCCGAGAAAATCTCCGGTTCCGGCTGCAACTCAGGCTCAGCCAACCCAGAATTTCGGCCAGCAGTCGAGGAAGAAGAAGCGAGCGGCATGACAGCCCCTCCTTCTCCCCTCCGTAAATGTGTTCCCGCCGCCTCGAGAGATGCCTCAACGTCATCCTCAAGTCCGCATAAAACACATGTCACATCTTTCTGTCTGAATAAAACATTTTCCGCTGACGCATCCAGGCTCCGGCCAAGGGCGCAGCTCAAAAAAAAATGAAAAGAAAGACAATAAACAGTCCGTTAACCATAAATCCCCTTCTGAGAGCAGCTACGGCCTCTCTCAAAAGGCGGATAATAAACGGGTCTGTGAAGGCGCCACGCGCATGCGCAGTGCCGGTTGGGGCTTTAAGGGCACTACCGCCACGTGCGTACGCAGTGCCGGCTAGAGCTGTAAAGAATGGCCCGTCAATCCTTCCCCTTTCAAGAGCAGCTACGGCATCTCTCAAAGGACGGATTATTGACGGGTCCGTGAAGCCACCGCCACACACATGCGCAGTGCCGGCCGGGGCTTTAAGGGCACCACCGGCACGCGCAGGCGCAGTGCCGACTGGAGCCGTGAGGGCACCACCGGCACACACATGCGCAGTACCGGCTGGAGCTGTAAAGGCACCTCCGTCACGCACATGCGCAGTGCCGGTCGGAGCCACAAGAGTGACATCCCAGCTGGCTCTAAGGAGCATACAGCAGGAGATACTCACGATGTCTGCCTGGGCTTCTCAAAACAGTTATAATTTATCTGTTTTCACAAACCCAGAGAGAGTCAACCCACATTCTGGAGAGAAAGGTTCTCTCTCTCCTAGAAAGAAGGGTTTTATCTATAAAGCCCACCGAGCGGAGTCAGATTACGGAGGAAAATGTCCTCGTAAAGCACCCGCTCAACATGGGCCTCATAATAAAACTAAACTCCGAACGCCACGGCTTACGGAGAGTTTTGGTGATTATGAAATGCGTAGTGGCACTACACCCGACTTTTCCAGTGCGGGACGCGCCTACGGGTGCAGTCCTTTCACGGAAGGTGGTCACCACGGACGCAGGTCAGACGGGCTGACAGGGGACTTACGAAGGTCGCCCGGTGAGAGGTCTCTAGAACAGAGACTTCCAGCGGGCACGCGTAAATTACCCGGAGCTTTTAGCGGTGTTCCCCACCCAAAAATGCTTCCTGCCTTCTCTCAGAGGACTTCATGTCCCTGTGAGGATAGACAACACGATATCGTGTATGAACCGCCAGGGGAAATTGCGTTGTCTCCAGTCACACACACTGGCACACAAACTGATCCCTTGGAGCGGCAGACGTCTCCTCTCTCTGAGAACGACACAAGTACCGGGTGTTATGCACCTCGGGACAGAATTACTGTCAAAGGGTGCACCACTCTATGCAGACTGGACTCCTCATCCAAGGATCGAGAGTCCGCTGTGGGTGCGTTACGGCGGAGCCGCGTTAAGTCTGTTCGCAAGGGGAGAAAATGCTCAATGACAGCTGTTCTCTTTAATGCACGATTTAAACGCACCGTTAGGCGGGGACCCACTCGTACACGATTGACCTCCGGGTCCTCTGTACACGTTCCCACCCCTGGCTCTGTCCCCCTTAACTCCGGCCAGAGTGAAAGAGCAACGCCACACACTTACTCTGATGTTTCCACCCTAGCCCGCAATATACGGGCTGGCAGAGATATATCGGCTGTTGTGTGGGCAGCCATGGCAGCCCCCACCACGCAGGGACAGATTATCTCAGGCGGGGGGGGCGATCCTTCACCCACGCCCAGAGCACGGGGCACTATGGGCCTGACCCGTGAGTGGTACAATCTGAATACAGTGGGACTCCCTCAGAAGGTGATAAACACTATTCAGAGTGCGAGAGCTTCCTCCACCAGGTCTCTCTATGACTGTAAGTGGAGGGTGTTTGAGGAGTGGTGCCTTCAAGAAGGACACATCTCTTTTCAATGTCCTGTCGGGGTGATTTTATCATTTCTACAGAACTTGATCGATAAACACAGAGCTTTCTCCACGATCAAGGTATACCTGGCTGCTATTGCTGCATGCCATGTGGGCTTTGAGGGTAAGACGGCTAGCCAACATCCTTTGGTTTGCCGTTTTATGAAGGGAGCGCGCAGGCTCCTCCCTGTCTCCAGGTCGCTGGTGCCCTTATGGGACCTGGCAGTGATTTTAAATGGGCTCAAAATGACCCCATTTGAACCCCTGGAGGGAGCTGACATGAAACATCTGTCACTCAAGACAGTGCTGTTACTGGCTCTGGCATCTGCCAAGCGGGTCAGTGATATCCATGCGCTCTCTGTACATCCCTCATGCACTCAGTTCGCCCCAGGGCAAACAAGAGTGTTGTTGAAGCCCAACCCTGCCTTTACACCAAAGGTGGTTGGTTCGTGTACCCCGATTGACATTGAGGCATTTCCTCCGCAGCTGGTTTCCTCCGGGGAGCAGCAGCAGGATCTATTGTGTCCAGTCCGGGCTTTGCACACATATATGGACAGATCAAAAGAGCTTCGTCTTAATGACCAACTCTTCGTGTCCTGGGCTAAACCTCACAAGGGTAAGCCTGTTACTAAGCAACGACTATCCCACTGGATCGTGGAGGCGATTGCTTTGGCCTATATGAGTCAGAATCTGCAAGCACCTTCGGGTCTGCGGGCTCACTCGACTCGGGGCCTGGCTACATCCTGGGCTTTGTTCAAGGGTGTTTCCATCCAGGATATCTGTGCAGCGGCAAGCTGGTCTTCGCCGCTCACTTTTGTCCGCTTTTACAGACTGGACGTCTCCGCTCCAAGCGTGGCCCGAGCAGTGCTGGGCACCTTGTTGAGTCGGGACTCCACCTGTTAAATTCTGGTTGATCGGTGATCTTCGAGATAAGCTCGTCTGGCAATACGGGAGCTACAATATCCCATAGTGAGACATCGAACAGAGTGTTATGAATGAGAACTATAGGTTACTTACGTAACCCCAGTCCTCAGAGTAACATGAAGTGAGATGTCTCACCAGACGACCCTCCTTGCTATGGTGAAGCGAGAATAGGTGCTTATTTTGAATGACGCATGCGTCGTGGCGCAGGCTACTTATAGGGGGTGATTTCCCCTGACGTTGACGTCAAGATCACCAGCCAATCAGGATTGGCGTAATGAGATTGATGCTTCTGTTTGCTCCGCGATGAGGCGCATCCCATAGTGAGACATCTCACTTCATGTTACTCTGAGGACTGGGGTTACGTAAGTAACCTATAGTTTGCTTTTCAGCCCAACTGTATACTGTTTTTCTCAGGCGCGAAGGGATACTGACTTGTTGTGAAAAGTAACTTACAATTCTACCCGTGGTATACGCTCAGTATATCACGGCTAAGAACCAATCAGATTGCTTGATTTGACTAGTCCGTTTTATAATATATTATATATATATATATAATATTAAGATTACATACAAAATAGTGGGAAAGTAGAAGGTCAATTATATAAATATAGAATAGAAAATATCAAGAAGATACTGTAAATAATATCTACAACAGTTTAGTGCCTGATAGGAGGATGTGCAAAACAGACAAACTAATAAGGCTTTATTTAAACATTAAAGAATACTTTAGGCTAAGGTCTTCTTTTAAATAAGAGAAAAGCTTTGGGGGTATCTATCTACAGATACATATTAAGCCTGACAAAGTACATCTAATATATTGCATGGTTTGTTTTGGAACTTGACAATCAACTTTCCTGCAATGTTAACTATGTTGAAGAACTTATTTTAACAGATATTATACATATTTATTATACTCTTATAAGATGTTAGATAGAATAAGAAATGTGCAGAATATGAGAGTTTAATGGTGGAGGTACACACATATTGATAGATGTCTTGTAATGCACTGTTGAGGAACCTGTGACCCAAGTTTTACATTCATTGCATAACTACACCATAGTTGTGTATATGATAATTATGTCAATAAACCTGAGAAAATCTTGAAATCTTGAAAGGGATGTGCAAAATATCAATTATATACAGTCTTTAATGAACGATTAGAGAATAACAAGTAAGGAATATGCTTTATACGGATCTGCAGATAAATGTTTAGTCTTCTCAAGCACCAACTATCAAATATCTCTACTGATTGTTGGCACTTGACGATCACCTTCCCTGAATTTCACTCAGGTGTAACTAAAGTCTGATTTAAGGGTTGTTTATATTTCACATCATTAATCCAAATCTGTAAAGTAACTAAAATAAATGTAGTGGAGTAAAAATACCACATTAACCTTAAAGAAAGCCCTCAGGATTATAAAAGACCCCATCACCCCAGCCACAAACTGTTCTGTCTGCTGCAGTCTGGCAGGCGGTACCGCAGCATCCGGACTAAAACCACCAGAGACAGAGACAGCTTCATCCCACAGGCCAGAAGACTATTAAACACCTGCACTTAGAAACAACATCCATAACATTAATCTGGCTGCTACTTAGAAATTATTTATCTAATATATCATATTCACAATGTAGTGACTGCTTTTTTGTCTTTTGTTTTCTTAGTTATGTTCTCTTTTATATGTGTGTGTTATGTGTTATGTGTAACGTTGCTGCCTTCTTGGCCAGGTCAGCATTGAAAATGAGATTGTATCTCAATGCTTTTATCTTGTTAAATAAAGGTTCAATACAAATAAAAAAAGATTCCAATCACTTGTATATAGACTCTTATTGCACTATTTTTTCTGTGTATCTGTTTTATTGTGTTGCACTGCTGGAGGACCCTGCGACCAAAGGGGGGAGGGGGATAGGACACGTTCGATTCCTGTTTTGAATAGTGTGCCGTCGATGGGTTTCATTCCATTTCAAGGTGCTTTTTGGCGCTCTGTGTAAACTTTGCACACTGCCACTCCATCATCCAATCACAGAGCTTGAGGACTGATCACGGGGTTTGTCAAGCTAAGCACATGGTGTAGTCCCAAATGATAGCTGAGGATTCTGGGTAGTGTAGTGTCTTCTGCCATCCAAAAACTCCGAAAAAATATTCGTTTCTCCGAATCGAAGGGGGAAAATACAAAAGCATTGTACACAATTTAAACCAATCAATGTTGTGTAATTAACAAGGATAATCTGGTGTTTTTTAGTCGATGAGTAGTGCAGATATCACTGTAAAATCAATCGACAGCAAGGAGAATACTTACTTCCGGGTGAAAAATCCTCCGCTATCCAATGGGAATGGACGCTCGTAATACAATACAGGGGATATGATAATTATCTTTTAAATAACGTTAACTAAAGGGAACAATCTATTTGACACAGCTGAAGCTCTGGCCTTCCTTAAAAACTAACTAATTTAATAAAAATCACAATTGCATTACACACAATGCACTGTTTTTTGAGAACAAAAATTCGTAACAAATGTAATTTTTACATTCTGACGAAAAATAAAATGATTCTGAATACAAATAAAATAAAAGAAGCCTCCCGTGAGTTACTACAAGCTATAAAGTAGATTTAAAAAACGTTTTATAGAATACAAGCTCACTGCGGGACGTTGTGGAAATGCGTGTGTGCACCACGACAAAGGAGCCTCATTTACATTGGTGTTGTTTGCGTGGTGCTGACACGTGAATGTAGCAGAATGCGTGACTCCGCAATGTGGTGTTAAGGAGTCGTGGTTGAGTCACGCATTCTGGTGAGATCAGATTGGACTGGATATACCCCCCCCCCCCTCTGGTTGCTACAATGAAAAAAAAAAATTACGGGCCAAAAGTTTTATTTACAAGTATTACAAGTAAGCAGAGGACACCAAACCAACTGAGACCTGTCTGTCCGCTGCATCTACACACACACTGTACCACACACACACACACACACACACACACACACACACACACACACACACACACACACACACACACACACACACACACACACACACACACACACACACACACACACACACACACACACACACACACACACACACACACACACACACACACTGTACCACACACACCTACACATCATTAGGCTACAGCTGTTGTGTATTTTATTATGTGAAGCACTGAATGGTTTTAGAAAAATATCGACTCTTTGTTTGTAGATATCTACTAAACTAAAGCAAATACAGAGAGTAGGCCTGTTATACTGAGTGATATATATTCTACACTCTGCTCTGCTTTCTGCACGGACCTCACAGCTGTTCTCAATGTAAACATTGCTTCGCTATGAAAGCAGTTACTAAATAATATCCAGGGGATGCATGCAGAGCTGTCATTGGCCCTTTCTCATTTCATCAAATCCCCCTCCTCAACTCCTCGACTCCTCGGTCCTCCGGTAGTGACCCGGAAATGAATTGTAGCGCGCCATGTTGAAGGACATCTCATTTCTCTAAATGCACTTCGAGGACCGAGGACCGAGTGTCGAGGAGTCTCTCTGGAGGAGCTATAACCAGGGCCGCCTTAATGCACGGGCTGACGTGGGCTGAAGCCCAGGGGCCTACGGAGATCAGGGGCCTATCATGAGCCAATAAAAAAGTTTAAAAAAATTAATTAAAAAAAAAAAGTTTTTTATTTCGGATGTTTTTAAAAAACATTTAAATAAACAAAGTCTTGGCTTTCAGAATATGAAACTTTTATTTCCAAAATCACACGATAAATACATTTTTGAAGCTTGTAAAGGGAAGATGACAGCTCTCACTTGCTACTCACTCCCCCTCCCTCCGGCTGACATTATGAATGTAAGGCGTATAGTAATCATAGATAACACGGCAGGGTCCGTTACAGTTTGTTTTCATCTGGTTTCAAATAAACAAAGTCTTGGCTTTCAGAATATTAAAATTGTTTCGGCAAATTCAGATGATAAATACAACGTTGAAGTTTGTAACGGCATAATTACAAGCGGAGAACGGAGTAACTTGACCTCACAGCAGGCATAACAACAGCCTGTGTTTCTCGTTCCCCGGGAAACAAACACAATACACACAAACGCAAAAATACACAAACACACACACTCGCGAGCTTCCCCCAGACCAGTAATCCAAACGAAAATATCTTCCCTCCGTAGTATTTTGATCATTTGCTCCGCTAATCAATCAGATCGATGGATTCCAGAGATTTTTCTCAAACATGATGACTCCGAAACAGTCAGTGGGCACCACTTAACAGCCAATCAGAATGAGAATATTTCACATGTGACTTATTCAAATTGCGAGTGATTGAGTGACAGATGAAGGTTGTTTAGGAGAAAAAGTTTGAGAAGAAAAAGTTTGAGAGTGGCGCTCGGGAAAGGAAATTGTTGAGGGAAAAGGAGTTTGGAGACAAGCAGCTATTACAAAACATGCCGAAGCTTCCAGGTTATTTTAAACCTGTAAACCAGGATGAGGAGGAAGGACAGATTAGTTCTGTACCGAGCGGCAGCAGTGCCGGCCGCGGGGCCTCGGAGCCAAGTAGGCCGTCTGGTTCTGATAGCGATGGAGTAGCGGGAGAGGAAAAACAGACAGGAGGGACATTATCTGTTGGAGGAGATGAGAAGACGACGAGGACTTGCTACGTGGAGGGGAGCCAACGGCAACCGGACAAATACATGAGGGAGGCCCGATACGTCACTCATCTGGAGGAGAGGACCAGGTGCGCGTAGAGCAGAGTGGAGAAGTGCGATCACAGAGCCTGCCGAGGCTATAAATGACTTTGATTTGTTGTTTAAATAGGGGGCCTACAAAACCATTAGCCCCAGGGCCTGATGGCAGGTTAAGGCGGGCCTGGCTATAACCGAGGATACACTGATGGGTCCTCCATGGTCCTCCACGGCTCCTTCGTGGATGCATTTCCGGCAACAGAGATGTTTCAAAGAGTCGTGACGCACGGCCGGACTTATCTCAGCCAATGACAGCTCTGCATGCATCCCCTGGATATTATTTTATTAACTGCTTTCATCGCGACGCGATGTTTACAGTGAGAACAGCTGTGAGGCCCTTGCAGAAAGCAGAGCAGTGTGTAGAATATATATCACTCAGTATAACAGGCCTACTCTCTTTATTTGCTATTTTTGCATATTTTTCTAAAACCATTTAGTACAATAAAATAAACAATAAAATACACAACGGCTGTAGCCTGTTTTAGGAGCTGTAGGTGTGTGTGGTACAGTGTGTGCGTAGATGCAGTGGACAGACAGGTCTCTGTTGGTTTGGTGTCCTCTGCTTACTTTTGGCCCGTAATTTATTTTCCTCATTGTAGCGACCAGAGAGGGGGGGGGGGATATCCAGTCTCTGATAGTGTTACGTTATTATGAGAGTGCTCTGTTTGATTCTGAAATTGTATATATTTATATAAATATATACATATATATGTGTGTGTGCGTGTCCGCATCTGTAGCCATTATTGTCTCATGACACCGCACTGTGAATGAATCAAAGTAAATATATAAGTGGTCATGAACACATCTGTCCATCAGACAGAGGCTGCTGCCTCCTGTCATCATTAATGGACGTCTCTTTAAAATGACCGCTCAGAGGAGAGGAGTTCTCATTTCTCTAACCGCCTGCTGCTTCCCCTCCTCTCTCCTCGGTTCCCCTCCTCGGCTCCTCCGCTCGCATCTCCTGTGGGCGGGACTAAGTATCGAGGATAGGAGTCGAGGAGGGGAGTTCGTGAAATGAGAAAGGGCCATTGGCTGAGATAAGTCCGGCCATGCGTCTCGACTCTTTGAAACATCTCTGTTCCCGGAAATAAATTCGCGAAGGAGCCGTGGAGGACCCATCAGTGTATCCTCGGTTAGAGCTCCTCGACGCTCGGTCCTCGACGTGCATTTAGAGAAATTAGATGTCCTTCAACATGGCGCACTAAAATTCATTTCCGGGTCACTACCGGAGGACCGAGGAGTCGAGGAGTCGAGGAGGGGGATTTGATGAAATGAGAAAGGGCCAATGACAGCTCTGCATGCATCCCCTGGATATTATTTTAGTAACTGCTCTCATCGCCACGCGATGTTTACAGAGAGAACAGCTGTGAGGCCCGTGCAGAAAGCAGAGCAGAGTGTATAATATATATCACTCAGAATAACAGGCCTACTCTCTTTATTTGCTTTAGTTTAGTAGATATCTACAAACAAAGAGTCAATATTTTTCTAAAACCATCCAGTGCTTCACATAATAAAATACACAACAGCTGTAACCTAATTATGTGTAGGTGTGTGTGGTACAGTGTGTGTGTGTGTGTGTGTGTGTGTGTGTGTGTGTGTGTGTGTGTGTGTGTGTGTGTGTGTGTGTGTGTGTGTGTGTGTGTGTGTGTGTGTGTGTGTGTGTGTGTGTGTGTGTGTGTGTGTGTGTGTGTGTGTGTGTGTGTGTGTGTGTGTGTGTGTGTGTGTGTGTGTGTGTGGTACAGTGTGTGCGTAGATGCAGTGGACAGACAGGTCTCAGTTGGTTTGGTGTCCTCTGCTTACTTTTAATACTTGTAAATAAAACTTTTGGCCCGTAATTTATTTTCCTCATTGTAGCGACCAGAGATAAACATATTATATATATATGTGTGTGTCCCCGCATCTGCAGCCTGTTATTGTCTCATGACACCGCACTGTGAATGAATCAAAGTAAATATATAAGTAATCATGAACACATCTGTCCATCAGACAGAGGCTGCTGTGCCTCCTGTCATCATCACTGGACGTCTCTTTAAGATGACCGCTCAGAGGAGAGGAGTTCTCATTTCTCTAACCGCCTGCTGCTTCCCCTCCTCTCTCCTCGGTTCCCCTCCTCGGCTCCTCCGCTCGCATCTCCTGTTGGTGGGACTAAGTCTCGAGGATAGGAGTCGAGGAGGGGAGTTAGAGAAATGAGAAAGGGCCCTAGAGTGGTCAGTGATGTACCTGAACGCGTTCAATGAACGATCGTTCATGAACGCGTTCATATTTTGTGCGAACGTGAACTGAACGTACTGTATTTCCGCTAGATGAACGTAATTGAGAACGCGTTCATTCTCAGCGCTGTATAACGGCGTTCAAAAGTGCGTTCATTCTCAGCACCAGTGGTGTAGTGGGCGTTGGACGCGGGGGTACGCCGTACCCCCACTTATTTGGAGCATGATCTTTTTTGTAATAGTCTAATAAATATAAAATCATTGCCATTGTCTTATCAGTTGCAAGTGTGTATTTGTTGTAATAATGACAAAAACATAATACATTTCACAGTAATTATAATAAAAAATAAAAACGATTTCCTTAAAGAATTATGATTAGTCATCAGGCTCGTGACCCCGCGGCGAGCTGGGGGTGTGTCAGTGACACACCCACGGCCAGTTTACCGCCCGCCGATTTTGCGGCAGCTCTTTCCCTCAAGAACGCTAACGAAAAAGCTCTATAATGGCAGGCAAACATGTTTTACTTGACTTCTTTTCTAAAAAGATTATAATTCACAAGAAGAAAGAGTCTAGCAGCACCGAAGCTACAAGTGAAGCTGCTACTAGTACTACAGTACATCATCAGAAGAGCCGCCTAAAGACGTGGATAATGCTAGCTAACGTGCACGTTAGCTGCGCTAGCAACGTTCCCCTGGCTAGCTCAAGCTCACCTTTCCCAGAGGTATGGACGGAGGAGATGTGGCGGAGGAAA
This sequence comes from Pseudochaenichthys georgianus, assembly GCF_902827115.2. Classification (NCBI taxonomy): domain Eukaryota; kingdom Metazoa; phylum Chordata; class Actinopteri; order Perciformes; family Channichthyidae; genus Pseudochaenichthys; species Pseudochaenichthys georgianus. The sequence goes on from NW_027262958.1 coordinate 328,278, forward strand.
CGAGAGACATACCCGTGGATAGACTGCAAAGCTGGGAAACTGGGCTGCAAAGTTTGTTCATCCATATCTGATGTATCAGTCGTCAAAACGCAAGGTGTGTGTGTGTGTGTGTGTGTGTGTGTGTGTGTGTGTGTGTGTGTGTGTGTGTGTGTGTGTGTGTGTGTGTGTGTGTGTGTGTGTGTGTGTGTGTGTGTGTGTGTGTGTGTGTGTGTGTGTGTGTGTGTGTGTGTGTGTGTGTGTGAGAAAAAAGCAGCGCTGTCTGCTTATTTGCAATGTAGGCTATGCCTAATCAGAATAATTTCCAGTCCAGATTCAATGTTTGCATTAGTAGGCTATATATATTTTTCGTTTTGTTTATTTAATAAGTTCATTTCAGGACAACTTTGGGAATTTTGTTTGTTATGAGTTTTAAATAGATTTTGAAAGTGGAGATAGAGAGAGAGAAAAGCAGCGCTGTCTGCTTAGTTGCAATACTATAGTTTATGCAATTTAGGCCTATACATTGTTTATGTAACGTATGTGCCAGTGTGTCCATGGTTTTGAGTCTGTCTGTGTGTTGAGCACAGCGCTGTCTGCTTTTTGCAGTACAGTAAGTAAAGTAGGACTAAGCATACCGGTAGTTTCTGTGGACCTGTCTGCCCGTTTTGTGAGTGCACTGCGCGCGTGCGCACTTGTTTGGGATGACCTAATTTAAAATAGCGTCCCCCCAGTAAAAAAATCTCCACTACACCACTGCTCAGCACTGTATTATAACGGCGTTCAAAGGTGTGCCAGATTTCATATGCCTTTCAGCCGAAAACCCAGTTAAAACACACCGTAAACAGGCTTCAAAATAATGCGGAAAACCACCCAATCTGGCAACAGCAAGCTGCCTGTGACGCGTACGCGCCTGTCACCCCTGGCTGTCGCACTAAAATATAAATATACTAAATATATCAGACTCCTCACAACACACAATGTGGAACCGCGGAACCGGCGAGCATTGAATGAATGAATGAATTAGTATGGACGAAGCCGAGAGCAGCTGCAGCAGCACTCGCTCAGAGTGAGACTCTACGGCAGGGGTGGGGAACCTCCGGCCTTCCTTTAGTTGAAAGCCCAGTGGCGATCTGCTCATCTGTCACACTGATCAGACAGTCAATAACTTTGTTGTTATCATTAGCATCTGGTTAGCTAGCTATGCTAACGAATATAAGAAGCTTTGTCTACAACCAGTGAGGTAAAGGCACATCTTTATATGATCATTATAGTTATAAAAAAATAAGAGAATAAAGTAAACAGGTATAAAATACTATATGACAGTTATTAATAAAGAAGAATACAGTTTGAAAGGGGAGTGATTTGTCAAATATCCATAAATTAAAAGAAAATCTGCTTACAGTTGTGTTTGGGTGTTGAGAGATGTGTCCATAGATCTCCTAATGTTGCTCTCAAAGTGCAAACAATCTTGCCAGGGGAGCATGCCCCCCGGACCCCCCTAGAGGAGGTTAGGTCCCCCCCACTTAAATCATGTTCACATGGATAGGAAACTAAATACATTTGCACACATCTTGTGTCCATATCTTTCTGTTTTGGTTGTCACGCCACACCCTGCACGTGCATGCATACGCGAGTCATGGTGAGATATCTGCATTAAGAGGTTGCTTTTTCTTTGCACAGAATGAAATGAATGAGTTGTGATTTTAGTTTTTTTAAGCAGAGGTCAATAACTTGTACGGCCCTCTGAGGATATTGTAAAAATTGAAATGGCCCATTAACATCGTACAGGAGACAAATAATAGCTCGCAGCAACGTATTGAAAAAATAACTATGAACTATAAATTAGTTCATTTTTGAAACCATGAACTTTAGTTCAAAATTTTGAATTATGAACTATGAACTGAACTAGTTCATTTTAAAATGTGTGAACTGTGAACTGAACTAGTTCATGTAGAAAGTGAACTTTCCCAACACCGAGAGTGGTATACTTGTTTTAACAGTAAGAACAGAAAAACGAGCTGAATTTCCGTTTTTTCGTTTTGGGGCAAAATTGAAAAACAAAAAAAACGACCCGTTTCTGCTTTTTTTTTCAATTAGAACCAAAAAACAAACGGTTAAAACGTACCTTCGTCGTTGTATTACCGAGTAGGTTAACACATACAAGGAATTTGCTTTGGTATTTGGTGCATACACACAGAATGAAGAATACCTAGCAAAATAATCAAAATAAAATAGAACTATATACATTTTGAGAAGGCATACGTTATAGACCTTTATGAATACACATAATCATAATATGAAATAAGTGATGTCCTCAAACTATTAAAGATAACAAAAGTAGACATTGCACAAATTACAATCTACACAAATAAGTTAAAACTGATGATCATTTTTTTCCCATTAAATGTTCAGCCCACGTTACAGCTGCATGTATTTAGGTGGGTGTGTCATTTGAGTTATAATACGGAATATATTATTTAATAAGTTAATTACACACTGTAAATAAACATTAAGTATGACACCTTTATGAATGTCTTAATGTTCTCCACACATTGAGACTTTCGCTTCTTAAATTACAGGAGTTTATATTCAGCTTTGAACGGGTGAAAACTATTTCAGAAAATACAAATGTAAACTTTAACGTCTTATTCTGAAAAGAATTCAGGCGGCAGACCGACCTGTTTTCTGATTGGACGATCACAGTTACGGGTCAATCTGACCAATGAGCGTACAGCTGCGCTCCTATATAGTCTGGTGAGAACTGTGACCGAGTTACTTTCTTCTCAACGTCGAAGAATAATCACATAGAAAATGTCTGGTCGCGGAAAAGGTGCAGGAAAGGTTAGGGCGAAGGCCAAGACCCGCTCATCCCGGGCCGGGCTCCAGTTCCCCGTCGGCCGTGTCCACAGGCATCTGAGGAAGGGTAACTACGCCCATCGTGTCGGTGCCGGAGCCCCGGTGTACCTGGCCGCTGTGCTGGAGTACCTGACCGCTGAGATCCTGGAGCTGGCTGGAAACGCCGCCCGGGACAACAAGAAGTCCCGCATCATCCCCCGCCATCTGCAGCTCGCCGTCCGCAACGACGAGGAGCTGAACAAGCTGCTGGGAGGAGTGACCATCGCTCAGGGAGGCGTGCTGCCCAACATCCAGGCTGTGCTGCTGCCCAAGAAGACCGAGAAGCCCGCCAAGAAGTGAGCACCCTGAACCCGCTTCTACCAACACCCCAAAGGCTCTTTTAAGAGCCACCCACTTCCAACTAAAGAACATTCCTCTCTTCACTACACGAGTACTCAAAGGCCCAGAACAGTGATCTCCCCCCTGCTCTATATGTATTGAGGTGTACGACATATAAAACGAGTCCTATATTACACCAAGTCAGTGAAACTAAAAACACCCATATTATATAGCAATACACACTTAAAACTTATCTCTAAAATACTATTATTGATTGTATCTGTATTTCGGGGTGTAGCCTCTAAACTAAAGCAAATTCCTTCACAATGTCCTTCGTACATCCAGCAGGTTAATCACCTCATTCTCAAATGAATAGTGGTTTGGTTTCTACATCCGTCAGAAACAGCCCGAGTGAGCGAGAATTTGAAAATCTGCATCTGGAGTCCAATGAGGTGCTTTCAGTACTTTGACTCCAGGTCTTTGAAGATCTGGAAAGATTCACCAAAAACCAAATAAACAGCAATGTTCAGATCAATTACTTATTTATGTTTTAAATAAAGCTGAATGTATTCTAGTATTAATATCACTCTATAACCATAATACTTTACATAGTCTATCTGTTCATTGTGGCTGTCTTTTCAAACTAAAATGTTCCTGACTTCCTCTACAGTTCCCAGGAGGAGAAAGCCCCTTTTGCTGGATGTCACGTGGTTTCCTCTCTTCAATAAGGCTTCTGTATTAATGTTGCTGAATTCTACTTCACCCAAGTAGCATTCAGTACATTCTCTGTCTACCTGAGCCACGCAGTACGCCATGCTATATTTCCATTGTGAATGATGCGAGCCAGTCAGCAGTGAATATCAGGACCAAGTAAGATGTTCATGTATTGAATTGATGTGTATTTCCAAGATGCATTCAAGTCATTTCTTCATCTTTCATTGCCAAAAAGTTATAATCAAATTAATGCTCAAATTTCACACCAGCTGTGACTGAAAGTGTATTTGATTCAGGTCATCGCTTTGCTTATAAATAGCTGACTCCATAGTAGGAAACACAGATAACATATACTTTATTTTCTCCATTTAAAGACATTATTTTGTTATTAGAGAATCAGAAATCATAACGGGTTTGTTGCCAAGTAACACACACTTAGAATTTATCTTGGTGTTTTATTCGCATACATAATAAAAACTATTTTAAGAATGCTATAATAACATTAAAAATATAGTGATATTTACTTCAAAATATTATTATAAAATTATTCTATACATAAGAATAATTGTTTCATCATTGCTGGACTTTTGTATCATAGACAAAGTGTTAAAAAAGCTGTATGTCACACATGGATGTATAATAAGAAAAGTTTAACAAATGAGCGCGACATTTGAATTTTCCAATCTCTACCAACCAACCAATAGTTGAGCTGCAGTGTCACGTGTATACATTCGACCAATCAGCATCGTTGCCGCGCCTGCTCTGGCTATATAAGAGACACAGACAAGTCTTTCACATTACTACTTTTCGAACAGAGAAGCAGACTCCAGCTAGCCATGGCAAGAACCAAGCAGACCGCCCGTAAATCCACCGGAGGAAAGGCTCCCAGGAAGCAGCTGGCCACCAAGGCTGCTCGTAAGAGCGCCCCGGCCACCGGCGGCGTGAAGAAGCCCCACCGTTACAGGCCCGGTACCGTGGCTCTGAGGGAGATCCGCCGCTACCAGAAGTCCACCGAGCTGCTGATCCGCAAGCTGCCCTTCCAGCGCCTGGTGAGGGAGATCGCTCAGGACTTCAAGACCGACCTGCGCTTCCAGAGCTCCGCCGTCATGGCTCTGCAGGAGTCCAGCGAGGCCTACCTGGTCGGCCTGTTCGAGGACACCAACCTGTGCGCCATCCACGCCAAGAGGGTGACCATCATGCCCAAGGACATCCAGCTGGCCCGCCGCATCCGCGGAGAGAGGGCTTAAACTGACCTGAGACCAGAACACCGAAACACAACGGCTCTTTTAAGAGCCACACACACACACTTACAGAGCAACCAGTCCTGAAACACATGTGTGCATATACTTTATAAACACGTTGTCCCCCTTTGATTATTAACGCATGGTCCATATTAACACATTATGATAGTATAGTTATAATGCTGATCCATATTGCTCCTACCGCTGGGTTCTAATGCAGGCTCTCATTTATGGCTCGACACTGACATCTAGTGGTGTCTTTAGATAAAGCTCATACTAACACAACGTAACTGAATACATAATGTTGTTCTTTAAACATGTTAATATAATTACTAGTCCTGAGATATATGTCTGGGCCATTCTGCCGAAATTGACCAAAGTCAGGTTGGAAATGTTTTGAAATTGTGTTTTTTCCCCAAAACTTTGTCCATATATATTTTGTACCATATCTAAATTACACACATCTAGTAAAATAACTACATTTTTATATCGTATTTTCAGACTGTTGGAATCTTCTCCCTCTACCAACAACGGTCACTACGGAAACATTTTAGTTGATAACTCAATATACTTGATATGTATTTGTATTCTGCATACTCTTAAAATAGAGCATTATCTTCTGACTGTTGATCACATATTCTCAAGGTCACGATGAATGACCAGCAGTTTCACCAATACATTGTTGTTATTCAGAAATGTGAACAAAATAACATTAGAAATAAGAGAAATTGCAGGACAAGAAGATGTATACTTTTCTGTATTTAGTCGACACTTAACCTGAAAACCTTTTAAAATAACTTAACCTATGTATGTTTTAGTTTGTTGCCTTTAAATACTTCTCACATGAATCCGGGTCTTGAAGCAGAAAGCCTCTTCCAGGCTTCATGCCTGAGTCCAAATCAATATCACCACAATAAACAATATCTAATTCTGTTTCTGTCCATTTTATCAAACTCTTTCATTTACGTGGTCACTTAAAACAATCTGCAGTATTGAGATTATTGTATTCATTATTATTTATGTTTTATTATTATTATCATTATTATTAATGTATACAGTTTACTTCACCTCACATTTGTCTAGCAGCATAAAAACACTATTTTATTCTAATCCATTCTACCATTTCTTTTTGCACTATTTTAATTGTGTTTTTTAATCAGTCTTATTCTTGTTTGTCCTGAATCTGTTTCGTGGTTGGAGGAGCCTGGGAAGTGTACTCTGTAGCTCCTAAAGGCGATGAAGCCTTTGAATGTTGAATCTGCCCCCCCCACTGGTCCTCCCACACGGGTTGCTCTGCTCTTCACGGCTCTCTGCACTTATAGTTCAATGGGACTGTATTTTGTTGTCTCAGTTGAACCTGAAAATAACTCATTGTTGTTTCAAATGACATGTTATGAAGCGTCTAAAAGATAACATTAACACAAATTAAACATTACATCTAAACAGTTTGCAATGCTTTCTCATATATTCCTTATATCACATCACTCCTGTTCTGAAGTCTTTACACTGGCTTCCTGTGTGTCAAAGAATAGATTTCTAAATACTGCTGCTGGTTTATAAAGCACTGAATGGTTTAGGCCCAAAATACATTTCTGACCTCCTGCTAAATGATGAACCATCCAGATCTCTCAGGTCTTCAGGGACTGGTCAGCTTCCTGTCCCCAGAGTCAGAACTAAACATGGAGAAGCAGCGTTCAGTTATTATGCTCCAAATATCTGGAACAAACTCCCAGAAACCTGCAGGTCCGCTGCAACTCTGACTACTTTCAAATCCAGCAAGAATACTTTTCTTTTTGTCGCTGCTTTTAATTGAACTATTCATATCTTAAACTGCACTGTAACTTGTATCCATGTATTTTTTCCTTAATGTTTATTTTATTAGCTTTTCTTTTTTAATGCTTAATGTCTTTCATTTTTTTGTAAAGCACTTTGAATTGCCTTGCGTTGAAAAGTGCTATATACATAAACTTGCCTTGCCTTATTTGATGTGATCTGTGGCATGATCTGATTCCTGGTCCCTTTTAGCTTTCAGTGTGCATGTTGCAACATCCATTTTGAACACTAAACAAATCATATATGTGTTGTTGGGTTTAGCTTCCACAGAACGTACTTCTCTAAGTTCAGAGATTGCTCTCCTTTTTCCCCGGAGCTCCCAATGTGGGAATACATGTTAGATTCAGGTCTCCTCCTACAGCACATATGTAGTATGGATACTGTAATGGCATCCAAGCTTTCCTCTTGCCACTATAGAGCGGGGTTGACGACACGCAATCCAAACCAATAAGCAGCCGAAGGTTTTCAGTCAAAAAAATGTAATTTATTAACAAAAAAGTATTGACTTAAATAGTCTCAAAATAACAAATCTTTAAACATTATTTCGGCGATATGCTTTCCTATATAAACTAAACTAAACTAAACTCTGTCTGCAATTTGCGATCGAAAAGCTGTTCCGCTCCCCGTCTCATCAGGTGTCCGAGCCCCCCGGCTGTCATCAATCACCCCACTTAAATACTCACCGGAAGGTACAAGGAAACAGATCCTATTTACGATATAAATTAACAATCACTTCATCAAAACATATTCACCATGGCAATATAAATCATTTTCCATCATTAAATCATTTATCAAATTATGACTCGAAATAATAACTTTGTGGCTCTAACAGATATGTAGAAGAACAATTGCAAAGTTCACCGACCCTCTTTCTCAAATGTATGCAAAGAATTGAGGGACAGAAGATCCCTACAAATGATGCTCCACAATCCGACCAGATGCAGAACAACGTCCTGGTGTTCTTGGCCTTCTGCAGGAAAAACACCATGTCATGTTCTGCCATGATAAAGGTATGCTCGTACTGATGCAGGCCTTCTTCACCAAGTATTTAAAGTATATAACGAAGTTAGGTTCAGGCTTCAATTGTATACCTCATATAAATCAAATCAGGTTTTATTTATAAAGCACATTTAAAAGTGATTTGTGGTGGAGCCAAAGTGCTGCACATGTAATAAAAACACATTACTACAATCACAATAAAAGACAATAAATTACAACAGATATAAAAAACACAGGGGAAAGTCAGGAGTCGTGCTCCGCTCTGACTAGAAGGCCAGGGAGAAGAAGTGAGTTTTTTAAGAGTAGATTTAAACCCCCAGGGTCCGGGCGGACCTCACATGGAGGGGCAGAGTGTTCCAGAGCCTGGGGCCAGCCGCTGGGAAGGCTCGATGCCCTCCGGTTTTAAGCCTGGTCTTAGGCACTACCAGCAGCAGCTGGTCAGCAGACCTTAAGGCTCTGCCTGGGGTGTAGCGATGGAGGAGTTCGGCTATATAGGCCGGAGCAAGCCCATTTAGGGCTTTGAAAACAAATAAAAGGAGAAATCTATTCTGGACTGAAATGGAAGCCGGTGCAGTGAGGCCAGAACTGGGGTGATGTGGTCACGCTGGTTATGGCCAGTGAGAAGACGTGCAGCTGCATTCTGCTCTAGCTGCAGGCGTCTGATTGAGGCCTGGTCCGTACCCACATACAGAGCGCTGCAGTAATCCAGTCTCGAGGTAACGAAGGCGTTAACAACCCTTTCCAGGTCTTTAAAAGATAAAAACGACTTGGTCTTAGCCAATAGTCGTATTTAAAAAAAAGCAGGATTTGACTACAGTGCTAACCTGCTAATCACATTTAAAAGCGCGATTGAAGGTCACTCCAAGGTTCATGACAGAGGGGAAGATGTTTTTATTGAGAGAGCCCAGAATATCAACCGGAGACTCTGGAGGTCGGGGTCCAAAAAAGATGACCTCGGTCGTGCTCTCGTTGAGGGTGAGGAAGTTTTTGCTGTGACGCCTGCGGACTGTTCAAGCCGTGACAACAGGATGCTATGGTCCACAGTGTCGAAGGCAGCAGTCAGTCTAACAGCACCAGGGCAGCTGGGCTACCTGAGTCTGCGGCTAGGAGCAGATCATATAAGCAGGGTGACTAAGACAGGCTTCTTTCACCTAAGAAATATTAGCAAAGTACGCTCTTTTGTAAACCGACCAGAGGCTGAAAAGCTCATACATGCATTCATAGCAAGTAAGTTGGACTAATGTAATGCACTCTTCGCTGGTCTTCCAAAAAAAAAATCAATAGAAAAGCTTCAACTCGTCCAGAACTCTGCCGCCAGGCTTTAAACAAAAGCCAGAGAAAGAGAGCACATTCCTCCTGTTTTATCTGAACTTTAATTTCCTTTAATCTTAGGGAATTCTTTGAGATTCTAATAATCCATTTGGGATTACATTGAGATTTAACAGTCTAGTGTTAATGAATAATATCATTTCATAGCTAATTCCAAGCCTTTGTGCTGGTGTATGGTTCTAATTCCTTCACTTAAGCTTCTGTTTATCTGATTTTCTACAATTAATAAAGTGATAATACTTGTCTGATGTTCACAGTCAGTGGGAGTTCTGCTACCAAGAGTCTGTGTCTGTTTGAGAGCCTTTGTGACCTTACAGGTTTAGATCTGTCTAGCACATTTCAGAATATAAAAATATATGATAATACTCATACTATATAAATATAGTTGTATTGTGATGTACATGAGAAAAGCTGTGCTAAATGAAGGTCTCTCAGTGTTGGGTAACAAAGACTGTATTTAGAACACAGCCAGGGCCTGTCCTGATGGGAGTGTGTTTGCAGACAGCAGAATTACCTCCGTTTAACTAAAAGGTGTTGACAAATGTGGAATTATTTCATATTGAGTCTTTAATCCAACATTTCATTTCACTATATTACAAGTTTTAGGGGGATTATAATGTATTTTAAATCCTTTAAGAGAGAGATTACAGAGAAAAGTCGCAGATCTGTACCATTCACGGCAGCAGTTTTAGGAGGTTTAAAGCCTTCTCAATGAAAACACAACAATATTTAAAGCTTTATTTCACTTCTATATGAAGATGAAGTAATCCGCTATCAATTCGATTAACCTTTGAAATTCAACTCGTTCTCTAAATGTGTATTTTGTACAGTTTTAGCTGAAGAGAAAGCACAAAGTGGCACAGTTTTTCTGCAGCTCCTGCGTGAGCCACTGAATTGAGTCTCTACGGTTCTCATGGTGTGTTTAAGTTCCTCTCTTCGCTGGGATTTCTCTATCCTCTCATCAGACCGAGAATCCTCTCGACAGCATCATGGCCGCAGAACAAGCTCCCACTGAAGTCGCCGTCGTCACCGCCGCCCCGGCAAAGGCACCAGCCAAGGCACCAGCAAAGTCCCCGAAGAAGAAGGCAGCCAAGCCGGCCAAGAAGGTTGGTCCCGGAGCCGCTGAGCTCATCCTGAAGGCGGTCACCGCCTCCAAGGACCGTAAAGGGATCTCTTACCAGGCTCTGAAGAAGGCGCTGGCCGCTCAGGGCTACGAACACACCGCTCACATTAAACGCGCCGTGAAGAGGTTACTCGAGAATGGAGCCCTGGTGCAGGTCAAGGGAACCGGAGCCAGCGGCTCCTTCAAGGCCGCCGAGAAGCCCAAGAAGGCAGCGAAGAAGCCCGCAGCCAAAGCGAAGAAGCCGGCAGCAGCAGCGAAGAAACCCGCCGCTAAGAAGCCAGCAGCCAAGAAGGCAGTAACTCCCAAGAAGGTAGCGAAGAAGCCTGCTACTGCTGCCAAGAAAACCCCCGTGAAGAAGATCACTAAGAGCCCGAAGAAGAAGGTGGCGGCGGCCAAGAAGGCAGCACCCAGGAAGGCAGCGACCCCCAAGAAGACAGTAACCAAGAAAGCTGTGAAGAAGGCGGTTAAACCAGCTGTCAAAGCAGCGAAGAAGGCACCAGCCAGGAAATCATCGAGGAAGTAAACAGATCCTCTACTTCATCTCCAAAAGGCTCTTTTAAGAGCCACCCACATAAACCAAAAGAGCACTCCTTTATAATATTATATTATTTAGCATAAATACAACTTGAACAAAACATACATGTTTTGTGTACATAACCACATGACACACTATTTATTTATCTGCTTCCATGTTATATTCTAATATTCCATGTTGTGCTTTCATACCACATGGAATTTACCTCAATATTCCAATATTATCTGAAGTACATTGTACTAGTACCTGACCTGGATAACATTTATATAGTTTGCTTTATTTAACAATACAATCTGCATATAAAGGTATGTGTACAAACATACATACGGTTTCTGCACTTATTTTCAGTTGATTTGGACAAAAGTTAGATGTTAGCTAATACAAAGTATATTATTATTATAGACATTTCCATAGAAATTGGTTATAATGAACACCTTGAAAATCGACCATAGTGTTTTTACATGCGACTACTAGTTTGAAGTAATACTGTATCTTCCTCACAATCAGTGAAACTACTAAATATGCTCATTTTAAATGATATATAGCAGGTTAGTAAATAGTTACATGAAAATCCGGCCAGTAGAAAAGCAGGACCAATATCAACGTGTTATTTTAGGGTTTCATTTATTAATTAAATAAAATGAATAAATGAAACTTGACCGTATTAATCTAAATGTATTTTGGGTACATTTTATATTCAAATGAAGTCAACGAATAATGTAACTGTATCTCTATAACAATAATGTCAAGCAGAAAATAGTAGAGCTATAAACAGTAATTAAATAATATAATTGTACAACGAGTACACAGCTATGGAGGAAAGACGTGACACGAGTAAACAAATACATGAAATGCAGAAATACAGGGGAAAAAACAGGAATAAATAAAAACAGGAATATAAATGCACAAATAAAATGTGAAAACAATACAGAACACACATTATTATATGTCTTTAATGTATTTCTGCATTTATTTTCACTTACATTTCTGTGTCTGGGCGTGTTTCACAATATGTGGTTTTGCCTGGTCGCCTTGTATTTTGTGGTCATGACAACATTTATAAGAAATGTACTTTCAATTGCTCTGAAAGTTTGACATGTCCTTAACAATATCTTTGAGTTGTTATAATATTTTACAAAACTACACACCCTAACTCGGTCTCTGAGGAAGTATTTGAGAAACATGACACCAGTTTTAATAATACAATATCACTAACTTTGAGATACATATACAATTTCTAACTATATCTTAATATAAGTTTATGTAAATATTACATTTAAATGTGAAATAATTATATTAAAAAACGAAATAGCAGTTGGTTGGCATCAGGCCCACACAATGCAATGTTGGAGGTTAGTATGGTGTAATACACGCACTAAATAAATGAGATACAGATGACATTATTAGATGATTTTATTGCTTCTGTCAAAATGTGAAGTTGTGAAACCATTTGCTGGTTTTTATTTTGAAGGATGGTTGTCGTAACCGGAAACGCATCGGCTCACGGTGTGTGAAAAGAGCAGCAGAGAGGGAACAAAGGAACGGAACAAAATGGCGGGCTAGAATTAACCAGGGTGTCTTCAACAACGTCCGCATATCAGCTTTAAATATGGCCGATATCCATAGTGAGTACATCATAACTCTGCAATTATGTCTGGAAGAGGAAAGGGCGGAAAGGGACTCGGCAAAGGAGGCGCTAAGCGCCACCGCAAAGTGCTCCGTGATAACATCCAGGGCATCACCAAGCCCGCCATCCGCCGTCTGGCTCGCCGCGGCGGAGTGAAGCGTATCTCCGGTCTGATCTATGAGGAGACCCGCGGTGTGCTGAAGGTGTTCCTGGAGAACGTGATCCGTGATGCCGTCACCTACACCGAGCACGCCAAGAGGAAGACGGTGACCGCCATGGATGTGGTGTACGCTCTGAAGAGGCAGGGCCGCACCCTGTACGGCTTCGGGGGATAAACTCATCTGGCTGAAACACACAAAGGCTCTTTTAAGAGCCACCCACCTCACTTTGAGAGCCTCGGTCCTTGAGATTCACTGATTTATTAACACATTTTTGGTCCTTTACTAATTCATCAAAATGCCTACTCTAAAAGATAATACATATAATCCATGTTATTACCTGTTATTACTAAAGGTAGAATAATGTAAAAATATGTGTTTAAAAAATATATTTTATTAGAATTTCCTTTCCTAGGCTTTCCTTTATTTAACATTATAACTGGGTAAACACTGGCTGTGTCACAGGCGTATGTCTCTGGGATGCATCCACCGGGAATTTCATCCTCTACGCCGGCTTTGCACGGAGGAATGACGGTGGAAGACATTTGCAGTGCTGCATCTTGGTCTTCTCCCTGTTCGTTTATTCAATTGTATTTGAGGGACTATCCAGTATATCACACAATACCTGTTACAAAATACTTTTGAACACTTTTCAGGTATTTGTTCTTTATTTTAATTCAATAATCTTGTAAGTATAACAGAAATATAAATATCAATATGTCTTGAACAGATAACTTGTCAGATATCAAATTTTATCACTTTAGATAACAGGACTGATTTACATATGAAATGACAATAGCCGCTTTCACACCGCAGGACTTGCGGTACACTAAATCCGCCAGGGGGCTAGTGCAAATCGCATTCACACCGCAGTACTTTCCCTGAGGCACGATTACGCTGACGTCACCTCGTCTTCTTCTTCTCTGGGTTTACTGGCAGGCCGCAAAACCACTTCACGGCGAGTACAACAAAAAAACAAGAGAAGAAGAACTACACGGGGGAGGGGGTATAAAGCTCACCCGCTGTATGAGGCGTTTGTTTACTTTCAGACCTCAGACATGATGGAGTTCAATGAGCTTGTTGTCTTTGTGCTCATGTTATACAGCTTTGTAACTGGGTTATTGCAGCCAACTAGGGATTTGACCCACGCGTCGTCGGATGCTGTAAGTGCAATGCTGGTTCGGAGTCGAAGGCGTACCATAACGAGTATTTCAACCGCAAAGGCTGGCACTCGCTCGTCCTGCAGGGTGTTGTGGATGCTAGGGGCCTCTTTTGGAGTGTTTTTGTTGGCTTACCAGGTAGCATGCATGATAGCAGAGTGTTCAGCACTGGTTAGTGTTGTGGATAGGGGTGGTCTACTTCCTCATGTAACAAGGAATATTGGGGGACATGATGTGGGTTACTATATCCTTGGGGACTCAGCCTACCCCCTGCAAAGATGGCTGATGAAACCTTTCCAGGACAATGGAAGGCGTTGTACAGTGCATTTGGTTCTCTCTTTTATTTACCACATTCAAGACAGGCACAATTACAATAGTGCAGACACACCTTTGTGCAAAGACAATATGTCAGTATCAAAACAGTGTGGCAATATAATAACAAACTGCCAGGTGTCATATGCACATTAAATAGGCTCAGCAGTTAACACACCTTTATTATATATCCTCCTAAGATGTTCCCTTACTATAATTAATTAAAATATTGAACTCACAACACTGGTAATTACAAACTTAACCATTTCTCTTTCAATAAATAAATAGTGCTTGTGTTGATGGACGCCGTTTTGAAATACAATGAAATTATCTATTTCAAAGCCACATTGTGGGTGGGACACAACTAAAGCTTCGCCAGTTTATAACCGATGAAACATGATGGTATCAGAATAATCACTTAAATGTGATTTATAGGATGCTACACAGGTCACTGTAAAGATAGTGTCAGAGGAGAAATAAGCAAGATACATTATCTGTTAAATCGCCATGGAGGTTATCTTTTATTTATCAGCAGCAGATCAATAAGTGTCAGTATCAAAACATAACACTGGCACATACAATAGGTAGGCTCAGCAGACAGACCGTGGTGCAAAGTTAAAGTGTCACATGATTATCTACTAAATAGTGAATTCAGCATCAACTTCACCTGATGAAGTTCAAAACAATGTAACAGACACACCTTAGTGCAAGTTAGGTGTCAGTATTAAAAAACAGTGGCAATATATATATAATAACAATAGAAAATCAACTTCAATCAAATGTACCCAAAACAAATATATAAAAATAGCACTGTAAGAGTTTAACTGTGGGCTAAGCCCTGAATGTTTCCATGTCCAGGAAACACCGCTGTGTGTCAATATTTAAAACAATACTACAGGGAGGAAGGCCTGTTTGACTTCACTAGCTCTGAAAGCACTCCCAGAAACCCCTGCTGAAAAGCCTTTTGTTGCTCCATGTGCTGCGCCAAGACTGCGTCCTGTTCATCCTGGCGCTCCATCATCGCAATCACCCTGTCCTCTGTTTCCTGGGCCTTGTGTAAAAGCATCATCTGGTCCTCGTGCATCGCCTTGCTGGCCATGGCACGCCTGTCCTCCATAGTCTCGATGGTGGCAAAGAAGTTCTCATCATGTGTGTCCTGTGCGCGCTTTCCTAAGAGGAAACATTATTTAATCACCATGTAGTTTTACAGGCAGAAGGGACACAGTCAGGCTGTTAGGGCTATTCCGACTGATAGGGTTAGGCACAGACACACACACACTCAGACACACAAAGACATAAACACACACACACGAGAGAGACACACGTTACGTTTTCTTACCGGAAGTCATGTGACCTAGCCCGGATGTTTACAATTTTGTGAGCGTAAAATGGGCGCGAAAAGTGTAAACGCCTGCCTAGGCAAACACGTTTTCCACGGTGTTTCATAATTCATAATTGTACCATGAAGGAAGTAAACGTGATTGTGAAGCTACAGTGTGTGTGAACGTACTTTTGCGTTTGGTTGATGAAAAGGGAGACGAGCAACGGCTGCTGTTGCGATCGGGAAAGGACAGTCCACTTGTTTCCAATCCAGCGAGTTGTCCCGCCTCGCCTGAAACAAACAAATGTAGTGCCATGAGTTAGTGAAGCACATTACAGAAAACACTGCCCACTTATTCACAAGACAACACGTTTTCATGGCGGCCGAGAATAGCTAGTTAGATGTTATGTTATTAGCCAGCTCAGGGCCGGCTAACAGTGTTAGCCAGTTCAGCCTGCTCATGGTTACCTCGATCTACTGAGCAAATAAAAGTGCATCTGACACCAGTAATGTGCATATTAAAAACCCCAGTACAAGTAGTTTATTTTACCTTCGTCGTTGTCGTCGTTGCTCACTTCACAGCCGACTGAATCCGCCGTTTCAGCGAGCTCCCACAGCAGCGTGCCCGAGTCGATGGTCGCCGTTGTCCCGGAGAACGAGGGTCTCTGGCCGAGCAGATCATCCAGGCGCTCGTACCATTTACTGGTCTTTCTATCGTTACCACTTTTGTTATTGTGGTCTTTAATTTTTTTATAGTCCTGCCTGAGTTTTTTCATTTTTACCCGGCACCCGTGTGCACTGTGCACGATTCCCAGCTCAAGTAGCTTTTGCGAACATCGCTCAAAACATTTTGAGTTGGGAACTGCTTTTTGTAGAAGCTGCTGCATCCCTGCATCTGAGTAAATGGACAGAAGCGCCGACACTTCCTCATCATTCCACCGCTCCGGTGCTGTACGTGTTGTCATGCTTTACAAACAACCTACTCGCTCAGGTGTGGATGTGGTTTTGTAGCGAGGAAAAAAATGGCTGCCTAACAAAACAAATTCAGAGTCTAACGGGGCGTGGTTTGCAATTCGCCCAGCCAATAGAAATAGAATAGAAATTGGCACTCTTTGTCACCAGGTTCGTACCACCTCTCTAGCAGGGACTAAAAAGTACCAAAAGAGTTCCAAAAGAGTTCCCGGCACTGAGTAGTCCCGGTGGTGTGAACGCGACATTATTGGTACTAACGGAACTAAAGAACTAAAGTACCAGGGAAAGTCCTGCGGTGTGAACGCGGCTAATGGTGTGTTAGGCACCAAAATGTATGCGTTAAAGGCAAGCAGCAAACTCCGGGAAAGAGCCGGGACGCCAATGCAAGTGCCACACACTGCAGTTCATATATTGTCCGGTAGGGACTTGCTGCAGAAAGGAGCAATTTCCATAGACCCCCATGTTAAAATGCCCAACTTTACAGCAGAAAAAAAACATGTTTCTACCCCTGGCTGAAATACATATTATTATGAATATAGTTAGGTTCCACCTTCATGATTATGGATCTGTGAGTGAATTGTTTTCTAACACGACCCTTTTATTTATATTGGGTCTTAAAGTGTTTGCATAAATTAGGGCGTGGTCACATTGAGTGACAGCTCTGTCAAGTGACTGCTGCTGCTAGCTTCTCGTCTCTCTGCTAGCTATTCCGTGAAGCTACAGGGACTCTGCCTGCTCAGTTCATCCAGGAAACACAACTTGAAGTCGGCCGTGGTTGTTTGTTCTTCATGCTTATATATCGGACTATTGTGACTCGCTCTGCGGTTAAAACAGACGGTGCATGCATGCGGTTTTGCGGTAAGTGAAAATCTAGTACTTATTTATGTGTTAATGATTTTAATCGGCTACGTAATGAATGTTAAGGCTTGGTTTAGTGTGTAAGCGAGTGGTAGCTACATCGGTGCTAATCGTAGCCTACAAGTTAAAATCATAGACTATATATATAAAGGTTAAAACGAAATAGACAAGTGTTAAGCGTTAAGTGGGATAATACTGTTGAACAAACGGCTTCTGTTTGAGGTTATAAAATAAGGTCATCCTTGTAACGTAGAGAGATATTTCATTATGTAGGTAGGAACTGTATGCATCGATAAGGTTAATTTAAATTGGCTTTGCTCAAGTATGTAGACGAGCTAACGTCGAAGTGGTGTATGTGAAATCAACCTCACAATAAGATGTGTATATTACAAATAATGTCATATTTAAAGATGATTACTTAGATATTAGAATATGGTTGGTTGAGCTGGAGTCCATTATTGAGCTTAGGGGTGGGCGATATTGAAAAATATGTTATCACGATATTTTCAGGCAGTATCACGATAGACGATATATATCACGATATTTTTTCATGTCGGTTATTATGGTTATTTTTCAAGTTAATTAACAGTACAAGCACCTACAAGGTAACAGAAACTAAAACAAAAAGGAGTAACAGACCAAAATAGCATTTCAAGCTGGTTTTATTTCAGAAATGAAACCCTGAATGAACAAGTGAGCAGTGAACATCAATAAACATGAAAAGTAGAACATAAAACATCAATGAGGAAAAGTCAGTGCCAAATATTTAAAATGTAAACTTTAGAGTAGACTTGAAGTGTAATAAAATACTTTAGCATAACTGAAGGGAAAAACATAAAACGCCACAGCGTCAGTTATGTCTTTCCACCATTTGCTAGTCTTTTCATAAGGAGCCCCTTTATGATTTATGGTTGCTCGCTGCAAAGAAAGGGGGCGGGGACTTTGGGAGCGTGTCAAACAACTCGGACTGAACGAAAGCAGAGGTGCGCTGACATTGTGAAATCGATCGGGCTTGATATATGGTGAAATTAAAATCAGTAGGTGAGGCTGGGGGAGCGGGAGGGGAAGAGGCTCCGCTGTCATAGCCCCCTGCGCCGCGCACGGAGAGCCTCTTCCACTCCCGCTATTTTTTATTTTTTAAACTAATTTTTCTAATTTTTTTTTTTTTATCACGATAGGACGATATCTCTGAAAAAGCATATCGTGGAGACCTAATATCGTCACGACGATATATATCGTCATATCGCCCACCCCTAATTGAGCTTACACGTTAACGTCAGTCATCTGAAGAACGAACCCAAACCTTGTTGTTTTTATTAATTGCATTACCAAATGGGTATCAAATAAACAGTAAGCATTGGTAACACAACTTCCAAAGTTACAGTAAAATAAAAAGGACCCTGACTCGGACAATACACATACATACATACAACAACATACATACATACAACATGTTCAACAGAAGAGAATCAGTTATATTGTTTGTACACATGGTACTTTACATATATCTGTTTGTTTAAGGTGTCCAGGTGATGCAGACAGGCTGGACCAGAGAGTGAGAGACAGAACTGGACTCCTCACAGCAGTGAACTTCAGCACAGGTACAAAGACTCTTTTTTTCATACTGTACAAAGAATCAAGAAAGATATTGGTTTAAATAAATGAAGTATTGACTTGAATACACTGATATACATTCCATTAAACAATACTAAATACTAGATCACCTACATATCAGTTCAGTTGAGGGTTTTTTCCATGCAAAAAGTTACATTTTAGATATTTAGCAATATGACTTTGTCACCTTTTAATTTAATGTATTGAAGGCAAAGATATTTAACACATAGTGAGTACTGCTACTATTTATCTCTCAATATTGTCTGTAAAAAACTTGGTAAGTTATTCCTTCAGTGAGACAACAGAGCAAGCTTCTACAGTTGCACTACGTTTTGATAACAGTTAAATATTATTTTGATAATAACATATATTTCAATGTTGATGAACTTCATACTGTTCATTCATAATCTGATTGTCTTTGTAGCTCACTGTTGAAATAAAAAAAAACATTAGAATTACAAAATAATTATATCTACAGCAGAGGTCGCGTTAACCGAGTATTTTCCGTCTATGACGGATTTTTTTTAACAATGACGGACAAATCTGAAAGCAGTCCGTCATTTTGACAGATTAGAACAAACTCGGAACAGCGCCAAAGTTTCCCCGCAGCGAGGCTCCGGTGTTATGCCGTGTTCTGCATGCCCTCCAAAAAGGAAATCATACCGTTTCCAAACCTAACTGTGCCGTACAAATCATTGAAATGTCTGTGAGTTTTCGCTTTACGCTGTGCACGCTCCCGCGAGGTATAACACGGCGCATGTGAACTGCCCCCCCCCACGTTGACAATTCACGAGCATGCTTCTTCTCTTGTGCCTTGTACCGCAGAGTTTGCAACATCACAAATAAATGGGGCTAATCTTCAGTCAGATGTGAATGTGTAATCTAACATTTTCAGTAAGAATAATGGACAAAAGGATACAAATACAATTTATTGAAATGTGAACTAAAAGTTAATCAAATGTTGTAAATAAAAAGCACATATGGACAGAAGGTGTAAACCTATGAAATGTATAAGTAAACACATTTAGTCAAATAAAGTGACAGACTAGATCTGGAAGACAAGGTGCAAAATGATACTAAATCAGACGATCATAAACAGTGAAACAAATACTGACTGAACTAAGGAGAAGAAAAGCCCTGGACAAATCCCAGACTCAGCCATGAGGCGTTTTGAGTCTGTGACCGAGCCGAGTCTCATTGGAATATAAACGTGCTCTCTTTATGTTATTTATATATTTATTAGGGCTGTCAGTCGATTAAAATTGTTAATCGCGATTAATCGCAAATTAATCGCACATTTTTTATCTGTTCTAAATGTACCTTAGAGGAATATTTTTTAAGTTTTTAATACTCTTATAAACATATGAGTGGACAAATATGCTTTATGCTAATGTTTATTATCATTTGAACAATGACAAATATTCTCATGAATATTAAACACAACAACCTGGAACCTGTCATACAATAATACAATACTGTGTGTGTGTGTGTGTGTGTGTGTGTGTGTGTGTGTGTGTGTGTGTGTGTGTGTGTGTGTGTGTGTGTGTGTGTGTGTGTGTGTGTGTGTGTGTGTGTGTGTGTGTGTGTGTGTGTGTGTGTGTGTGTGTGTGTGTGTGTGTGTGTGTGTGTGTGTGTGTGTGTGTGTGTGTGTGTGTGTGTGTGTTGGATCGTTCGTTGGAGCTATGTGCAACTCAAGGCATATGCTCGAACGGGAGCTGCCTGGACGCTGCAATCATGTTGCACTATCCATGCTGAGTGTGCTGCTGAGTATGCTGACTTCGCCTACAATGTCCCGCTGTCTGCTTCCTGCATCAAGTCAAGTGCTCGGTGCAGTTGTGGCGAAATGTCGCTCCTCTGTTTTCATTTAAACAGCTCCTTATATCCGTTAGCGCAGCTAGCTAGCACCCGATGCTAACAACAACAACAATGCACGTAAGGTCTCTCTCTCGCTCGCTCGGGCCACACATACACACACCCTCCCGGTCCTCCCAATAGCCAGTCGGTGCCTGCCGGTGAGCGTGGAAGTGTGGTCTGCCACAAGCGGGCAGCAGGAGCGGGGCTGTCAGCATCAGTTTGTAGATGGTATTTTAAACTTGATGCGCTCTGTTAGAAATTAAAATCAATGTTTTGAGAGCATAGTGCACCTTAAACACACAGTCAGTTTAATTGCTGTTTTACACTGAAAAACCAGAAGTTCTTGTGCACAAGAACTTGTAAAGCTTTTATTCTGAAAATCCTTCATCTCCGGTTAGCATGAGGCTAATATACCATTTACTATAGAGGTGAATTTAGCACCAATATGATATGATGTTGCACATCGAAACCTACTGATTTCAACACTACAACTATAGACGTCGAGATATTATTATTGTTGGATAAGGTACAGTTTATTTGATTACGTTATTGTTTACAGATGTGGTTAGAATGTGACAACATTCAGACCAACCGGAAACCAAACTGCTGTGAAGTATTTGCTGTATTTTTAGGAGTATTGATTACAGCGTTTAGAATGTGTTAAATGAAAAGTCATGAAAGAGTTAAGGAAGAGAAAAGGCGTGTTTAGATATATATTGAATGTACAATGTCTTTATCCTCTGATATGCGTAACAACGGATGTTGAGAGCCGGCCCGCAGGGAGGAGCCAGCAGAGGATATATATTCAACCAACCTGAGCCAACGGGCTCTCTCTTCTTCACGACCAGAGCCAGAGATCACAGCTGTATTTCTGTTCGGACTATATTCTGTTTGTGACATCACCACACTTTTTATTAATTAAAGTACCAATTTGAACCTTTTCAGAGACTCCATTTAGTCTCCTTTTAAAACTTCTCTCCTGGACGCTAGAAAAATCACACACAGATAACAATTGGGACAAAGCCGACGTGATTCTAGTTGGAACGGGAGAGACAATCCAGCCGGCTGTGGCCTGGACCCGGAACGCAATCGTCTGACACACAAGAGATCTCAAACAATCGGTAAGAAGAAACCCGTTAAATCAAATTCTTCAATAGTTTATGCAGGAAAATCTTAGGACTGTGTGTTGGACTGCTGTTTCCGGTTCCCGAAAATAGCTGGGAAATTAATGTTAAAACAACCAAATTTAATGACAACAATCATATAACACGAGGCGTTGCTTTGTCACAAGCAGGGTGAGTTACTTTTACTTATTTTTCTTATATCTAACCCTGCATGCTATTCGTTTGTCTGTTATTACATGTCAGCAAGAGGCTAATCGCTCCAATATAGTGTTCTTTGTTACGTTTTAAGTTAACGTGAATAGCGTGTGGCTATTTAAACAAAAGAACAAAATCACAGTGGAAACTGAGATTATTGGAGGGAGTGTTTGTTAATTTTTTTTTAAGTCCTTTGTGTGATTTGGCAATCATTTCAATTGCGTTTCTTGTTACGTTTTAAGTTAACGTGAATGGTTGGAGACTATTTAAACAAGAACACAGTTGAGTGAATGTTCTGATTCCAGTGAGGCTTTCTAATACCCAACCCTGCATGCTATTCGTTTGTCTGTTATTACATGTCGGCAAGAGGCTAATCGCTCCAATATAGTGTTCTTTGTTACGTTTTAAGTTAACGTGAATAGCGTGTGGCTATTTAAACAAAAGAACAAAATCCCAGTGGAAACTGAGATGATTGGAGAGAGTGTTTGTTAATTTTTAAAAGTCCTTTGTGTGATTTGGCTATCATTTCAATTGCGTTTCTTGTTACGTTTTAAGTTAACGTGAATGGTTGGAGACTATTTAAACAAGAACACAGTTGAGTGAGTGTTCTGATTACAGTGAGGCTTCTTATAAAAAAGTCCTTTTCGAGGAAAAGGCCTGAAAGGTTTGAAACTTTCAGTGGTTGTTTTCCTGTTTTCAAACAGACATTGCGTGTGGATTACGATGAGAAGTGCGACATTCGTGCGTTAGTTAGACGATATTCTGCTGATTGTGTTTGATTTGCGTCTTAAATTTGTCCCAACATGGCGTGTTTAAACAGAGGAGGTAACCATACTGGCTCTTAAAGTCAAAAAATTACGTGCATGGGTAGAGAACTGTGACGTAAGGGTATGAGGCCCATTTATAAATTGTACATTAAATAGAAATGTTATTTTAAACTGCATTGTTGTTTTGTGTTGAATTTGAAAAAACTTTCCGCTGTGAAAGCCACGAGGTGTTGTAAAATCCCTTTGTTCCTCAGGTCAAAGGTTGGAAAAGTTGCCATCTTGTTTTGCCAGCATGTTTACAATAAACCACACGGCAGTCGCCATTTCGTGAAATGCTAATTAAAGAAGTGAGACTCTGTTTGTGTTCACCCAGTCCTACTCCTTCTTGAGAAGGACAAATCACATTTCTTTGCAAAGTTGGAATTATAAAATAGATAGGTTATTTTACCGTGGGAAGTTTGGCATTCATAGGGATCTGATATTGGAAGTTTTTTCTGCTTGAATTGAAGTTTTTGAAATATTCCAGTTTGCAAAAGTGTTTTGGCGATTATGTGCTGTGTCGTTTTAACCAAGTGTAATATTCTTCCCTAGTGTAATTCTCTTTCTATTTTTTTTAGAAAAGAAAATAAGTTTTTCTTAAATACAGGTTAGTTTTGCAATAGTAATCCCTGGTGGATTAAGTTGAAAATTACAATAGCGCACTCTGCTGGTAGTACAGAATTATTACATAGAGGAAACACTCAATAGCATTTTGAAGTCTAATTCTAAGTGTTATAAATACACACATGCCTCATTGCCGAGATAGAATTGCAAGTAGTTTCTAATTATAAGATAAGACACTTTATATAATATTTTTTCAAATAAGCAAACAAATGTATTGAAGCTAACACAAGTTATGACATTTACATAATTCCAAACACTTCGGAAAGTGGAAGATTTTCACCAGATTTCTAATTTTCATATTTCATAGTCAAAACCATACACTGTACAATTTTTATTTTTAGCATTTCAGATTTTAAAATTTGCATAATTTGTATCTTTTAATTAACTTTATTTAAAAAGAAAGAACAGATTTAACAATTCTGATGATGTAGGATATTTTGAAGGAATACAAAGGTACTAGTCAGAGGACTAGTGCTTTGATCATTCGAATAGTTAGAGAGCATGTCACCGAAAGAAACTAAGTTGAGACCAAAAGCAGAGCCAGGCTCAACTGCAGATATCAAGGAAAGGGTAAAAATCAGATCAGATGCTACAACAGTTCCAAAACTTAGACAGAAGACATGGAACCAAATAGAGAAACTGTTGGAACAGTGGCAAACAAGAGGACTGGTTCCAGCAGATGATCAACCTGGACCAACAAAAGCCCATAGAAGAGCAGTACTCGACTATGAGCACGAACAATGCCTACAACAGCTAACTATATGGAGAGAAGCTGAAGAAAGATTTATAAGAGTTACAAGTCTGATACTCCACCTGGAATATGCCAGCCTATTGGCACACAGCATAAATGTGGTCCGAGTAGCAGACCTGCCAGTGAGGGAAGACATAGCAGAAAAAACCAAAGAGGCTCCAGTTATCCAAACTCCGAAGCTGTATCTAAGCCTGGCCGAAGTCCCTCCTCCCTCCCCGAATGTTGGTTCTATAGGAGAAGTCCTGCAATTGGATGGAGTCTCCATGAACAAACATCTCAAAGAATTGGAGTATGAAGTAAGAGTGCTAACCAGTCAATCAAAACACCTGATAGAAGAGAACATACGATTAGAAGAAATCACAGAAGAAAGACAAACACAAAAGACAGAAATGGAAGCACTACAACTGAGACTCTTGAAGATGCAAATAGCTGAGAAAGATACCGAAGCTATTAAAAACAAGAAAGCGGCAAGGCAAATGGCAGCTACATCAGGGATGGCCATAGAACCAGAGAAGGCAGGTCAGACACCTCCAACAATTCAAGCTCGGGAGGTGCCAGAGATTCTGGTGCAGAATCAACAATTCCGAGGAAGACAAAGTGGCAGAGGAGGAAAGCCACGATCAAGACGAAGAACAGATGAAGGCTGCTACGAATGTGGTCAGCTGACACATTGGTCCAGAGAGTGTCCACAGAACATTGCACCAAACAACGGCCCTCCATGCAGATACCCCGGGGAGGTTTACGACGGAGGCAGGGGGTCCCAGAGATGTCAAAGACGAACAGGGGTGCCAAACATGACCCAAATGCCACTGACACCCTGGCATCAACCACAACAATGAGGAAGCTCAGAGGACCAGACCACCAGGTGATGCATCTTCAGCACAAGGGTATTTTGAAATCTTCAGCTACATTGAGCCATAGCTGTCACCACAGGAGGGAGAGGTTTAATGTAAAACATGACAGTGAGTAGCATATTGCATTTACACATAAAGCATAAAACATAGAACATTTAGCAGACTATTTTTGTAATTATGAGAAGGAAAGAGATTACGAGTGATGTTGTTCCCCTACACAGAAAACTATTGTGTCCACACAGCTAGTGAGGTCAAGATGACAGGTTTCCACCCACAAATATGAAGACGGAAACCTAGTACTCGCCCAAGACGGAGGATCCTTACCTCCTGTTCACACCGACTGCAGTTCAAGGGGCGGCGATACACCAGACGTGGAGCTGTTGAGACCTAAAAACAGAAACTCGATTCTGCTGTGGTGAAGTCTGGCTACAAAGGGAGGTGTCCGATAGGGTCGCTTGTCTCAAACCAGTGAAGAAGTCAACCAGAACCCAGCAGAACTAGAGAGTGACTGTTGGCGGGAGAACAGTGACGGAGCGACAGAGACTGGCCCAACATTCTCCAGCCAGTACAAAGATGGACCCCGTCAGAACCACGGGGCTGTGTTTAAAGGGGAACTTCATTTATTGTTAGTAGAAGTGTAGTTTTTAGTCAAATAATTATGTGATTTATGGAGTCAGATTACATTTTTTCTCATAAACACAATTTTATAATCGGTCTGAAGTATCTGCTTTA
The DNA here is from genome assembly GCF_902827115.2 of Pseudochaenichthys georgianus. NCBI lineage: Eukaryota > Metazoa > Chordata > Actinopteri > Perciformes > Channichthyidae > Pseudochaenichthys > Pseudochaenichthys georgianus. The sequence goes on from NW_027262958.1 coordinate 354,167, forward strand.
AGGCAATGAGCTGCAGATTAAATAACATAACACTGATTGAGAGCTTGGATAAAGAAGTTGTAGGGTTTTTACAACAGTTTCAAGAATCAGTTTTTTATTTATTTATTCTTGAGTGACTTTACTGATTTATAATGTAGTGCGTAAGGCAATATCTCATTTTGAGTGAGGGGCACCAGCCCTCCATGCATGTCACCCTCGGTGAGAATAGTTCATATTTTCCCTCTAGTTTGGAGAAATATTATTTTATCATATGTTTGTTCAGCGGTATCAACCAATCCTCTAATCCTAAAATTATTGAGACGCATTAGCGACACCAGGGGTATTGTTTTTCGCAGCAACAATGATGCATAATACCAGGACAAAAGCCATTCCTGAAACAAGTAAACAATTTTTTTGTGCTAATGGCAAATGAGTGAATGTTTGTATACCATCAGAAAGCCATACATCATACGATATTTTTTGTACACCTATGGGTACACGGAGAAGTTATATTTATTTTGTGCAACGTTATGGGTTTTGCGTGTCCTGTTCAGAATAGGGTAATCATTGAAATATTGATTGAGCATGTAATGCTCAAAGGAGGGAGTGTCATGATTATGCAGACATGTTGCTTTCAGTGACGTTGTAGTTAATGAATAATAACATGTATTTAATAATAGGTCTCATAACGACAAAAGGTATGCCGAAGCCTGGGCCTCCTCCAAGGAGGGAGTATTCCAGTTTTAAGATATTAGATGAATAGAAGTGATGAATATGTCAGAACTCTGAGTAATATTATCCAAGTTTTGTCTACACAGGCTGGAAAGCTACAGAGATACCAGACGAGACACCAGAAGAGACTCCTGTTCGGCCAGGTGATTGGGTGAGGGTGAAAGTTCACAAAAGACAGTGAGCTGATCCGGGTGGACGGAACAGTGAGAAGTTGTAATGAACTTCACACGAGCTCCGCTTTAAAGGTAAAGACAAAGGAGCAAATTGACACCACCTCACACATTGTCACCCTTCACCGGCAACTTCCAGAACATTATTGGGAGTTAGGACTGATTTGGCAGAGCTGGAACAAAACAATAAATAGAAATAAGATAAAGACAGAAACAGCTCAAAAGACGAATTGTCTATAGATTTTTATAGATTGTACACTAAAGTGAAAACTTTTTTTGTTTTACATCTGAAAAAGAGTCCAATTTTCGTATACGTTATTATAGTACTCATTATTTAAATTCTGTAACTGACACAACCAGGGACAAAAATAGAGATGACAAGAACAAAGCCAAACCAATTGTGGGGTCCCCTAGGGATAAGAGTCAGAATAGCATTGTTGATTGTGCTCATTACACTTGGCACCTTTTTGGTTGGATGGGGAGTACAATATCAAGTAAGACATGGATCCATTAGTTCACTCATAGAGAATGCTCACATCACTAACAAAACTCCAGCTGTGTTTCAGAGACTTTCACTTATCCCCAGAGCCAAAAGATCAGCTGAGCAACAAGAGGAGGAGTTAGAAATACTCGGTCCCAAAGGTGAGGAGGTTACAATCAAGATGATTCACCCCCCATACATGCAGTTATTGTATCAAATGCTGAGATGGGTTTAAGTGATCGGGATAATCAGTGATGGGGATTTACAGAGATGGGGATTTACAGATTAGGGGAATCTCCAAATACACTGGATCCATGTTTTAGTCTGTACCAGAAACACTCCCTGTTAAGTTTATGGACAACCGACCGGTGACCTGAGCACAGTTATTGAAAATGATTACAGTAGAAACTGGCTACTAACCCACAAGCACAGCTTTGTACGTACAAACTCCCCAGCTGCAGATTGTGGCGACATTGCAGATATGTCCAGTCACAAAACTTACTTATGTTCTAAATAACAGTGAGATTTAGAGTAATGGAGAAAATATGGGGACGTTATTTTATAGTGTGTGAAATATGTGGTGCTTGAAACATGTAGATATTTTTAATTTATAGAAGAAAATGGTTTCCTGAACGAGTTATTTGGAGTAGCCATGTTACAGTGGGTGAAAGCAATGTTTAGGGATATGGCACAACCATTAGTAGACATTAATTGGGTTTAGATGACATTTAACATCTAAGACAGATAGTAAGATTAGGAAAATGGAGTAGAAAGGATTGGATATATTTTTCCTCAGTGTGTTGGAATTAGCTATCGGTAATGCGTCCCGAGATCTCTCTCTCTCTCTCTGCCTGTCAGACTGCTACGACCCCATCTTCAGACAAATGACCTCACCACAGGAGACTCCTCCTCCCCTCCTCACATCGAACAGACAGAGAACCTGAGCCGAACCAACAACGACCTGAGGCATCCAGAACCAGCTCCACCTGAGGCATTCAGAACCAAACCAGCACGCTGACAAAGAGGCAAACTCATCGGTCCCTAAATCAGGACACGAAGTTCCAAACTGAGCCACGAGATTTGGCACAAAAGCAGAGTGTGGGACATGAGAGCGGAATACGCCCTCCATGCAACAGCGTAGAGACTGAAAAGGAGGAGATGAAATACAAAGCAGTTGGGCCACTGGAAAGAGTTACAGCAAGAGGATCCAAGAGCGGATGGACTGAGAAGAAGACGGGATGGAGGAGAGGACAGGACGGAGGAGAGGACAAGACGGAGGAGTTGGCACGGGCCAGCAGAACCTGAGGGGGTCGTGGCTTGACGACCAGAGGGGGAGAGAAGGAACACAGGAGTGAGTGAGTTTACACATAAACACACTTATTAGAAAATAATCCTATAAACACACTGAGGGTAGAACATATTATTCAATCTTTTCATCATATAAACAAATTATTCTTTTAGAGATTCTTATTCATGTGAGAATTTGGGGAAGATTTAATTTGTTACAATATAGAAAGCAGACAAATCTTTATTTGAATGGAAAATGTTAAAGGTCGAGCTAGAACCAAGCCAAAGAAAGTATTCCAATCTAGAGTATTGATGTCTCCATTGTAGCATGGATATTACCTCAGGAGAACTGTTAAGGTGGAAACAACATTTGTTTGTCGTCCAAGATGTAGAGTTTAAAAAAAAGACACTAGGCAAAGAGCAATTGAAAATTTTAATTTTGAAAAACTAGTATAATTGGGAGTAATACATACGGGGGCCTTGGATCACTCATTTTAATGGTGCATATTTTCAACAACAAATATCGTTCAGGGAGAAGGGGTTGCTCAACCCACCCTGCAGATGTTTTAAATCTTACTTGCCCCTTCAGAGGGATGCACGGCACCAGAGTATGAGTTTTAAAAGACAAGTGCCACCACCTCCTAATGCTCATCCATTTAATCAGTGATGACCTGACAGTTAGAGACGTTATTTAAAAGGAGAAACATATCTGCCATGAGTGAACATTCCTGAATTGAACTACAAACCATAAAAGAAACCACTTCTGTTTTTAAAGTCCTTGTTAAAGGAGGGAGTGATTATCACATGCTCGGGCACCCAAGGTTCCACACACTGTTAAAGGGGTTAGCATGGTTCTTCAAGTAGACCAGAATTCAAGATAAATTAGTATAATGCGTTGGTGATATTCCACTGGTTTTCACACCATTTCAGGGATTTTATCACATCATTAGAACAGACCACCCAAAGCTACTGAAATGGGAACTTTCAAGTGATGAAACTCTACAACTGTTGTAACTGACCAAATTCTACTCCCAGAAATGACTGTCTAGAATGCCGTACCCCAGAGTAGATGTTTGGCGGTATCATGGAACTAAAATCTTGTACTCAGTCTTGTCACAGGATTGGACTGGGACTGGTGCACTAGCACAGCCAGTGATGTTTTTTATGCAGTTAATCAATATGGCGAAACACCCCAAAGCCAGTAGGGCTAAGAGACCAGTCCCAGGGGGAGTTTAGGCTCCACAGTGCACAAGGATAGCATAGGGGGCCCAGGGGAGGCCTACATGTTGCATTTCCATGTCCTAACGTACCGATTGATCACGACGGCCTCTTCTAGAGAACATATTACTTTCATACCTTAAATGGTATGAAAGGAGGGAGGGTACATTTCTCATGAGGAGACGGTTACAAATGCTAGCAGAACAAGAAGACCCATATACAGAGGTTGAGGAAAATGATGAGTGAGTTTAAATGATATGAATGTCCAGCCGATGTGATTCTTTAAATGATGAAATCATGTGAAGAAGTGAGCAAAATAAAATGCTAAAATGGAGTGAATCCATTTCAATTTACCTATACTATTCCAAGATAGTGTATTGTTTATTTTTCATTATTATCCTATACTATTCCAAGATAGTGTATTGATTATTTTTCATTATTATCCTATACTATTTCAAGATGGTGTATTTTTATTTTTTATTATTACATTGAACTGGTACAAGAGATTTTATTTTATTCTTTATTAGCCATACTGTTCTAAGATGATGGATCACATGTTGTATGGATCATTGATATTCTAAAATGGGTCGTTTCTTTTCACTTTGTAAAAACAAGTGCCTTAAAACTGAGCGTGGTATGAGAACGGTTTCTGTGAAAAGAGAGAGGAAGAAATGTTCTGATACCAAGCTATTGCTGCTATTTTGAAGAATGCTGCTATTTTGAAGAACCATATTGAATATTAACACTGGAAGTTATGCACAAGGGAAAACTTTTATGTTTGAACAGTCAAAGTATTTTTGTATTTTTCTAAGGTTGATATTAAAGCCATTCCATTTTATTATATGTTTTTTGATATGAGTTATGTACTATGCAGAGTTCAGATGAAGAACTCATTGATTTCAGTATTATACACACCTTTTAGGTGTGTAAGGAGGGACTGTTAGAAATTAAAATCAATGTTTTGAGAGCATAGTGCACCTTAAACACACAGTCAGTTTAATTGCTGTTTTACACTGAAAAACCAGAAGTTCTTGTGCACAAGAACTTGTAAAGCTTTTATTCTGAAAATCCTTCATCTCCGGTTAGCATGAGGCTAATATACCATTTACTATAGAGGTGAATTTAGCACCAATATGATATGATGTTGCACATCGAAACCTACTGATTTCAACACTACAACTATAGACGTCGAGATATTATTATTGTTGGATAAGGTACAGTTTATTTGATTACGTTATTGTTTACAGATGTGGTTAGAATGTGACAACATTCAGACCAACCGGAAACCAAACTGCTGTGAAGTATTTGCTGTATTTTTAGGAGTATTGATTACAGCGTTTAGAATGTGTTAAATGAAAAGTCATGAAAGAGTTAAGGAAGAGAAAAGGCGTGTTTAGATATATATTGAATGTACAATGTCTTTATCCTCTGATATGCGTAACAACGGATGTTGAGAGCCGGCCCGCAGGGAGGAGCCAGCAGAGGATATATATTCAACCAACCTGAGCCAACGGGCTCTCTCTTCTTCACGACCAGAGCCAGAGATCACAGCTGTATTTCTGTTCGGACTATATTCTGTTTGTGACATCACCACGCTTTTTATTAATTAAAGTACCAATTTGAACCTTTTCAGAGACTCCATTTAGTCTCCTTTTTAAACTTCTCTCCTGGACGCTAGAAAAATCACACACAGATAACAGCTCTGAAACTACGGGGCGGCCGAGGAAAAAAATACACATGCGTTAATCGCGTTAAAATAATTAGTGGCGTTAATTTTTTTTTGCGTTAATGCGTTATTAACACGTGAACTTGACAGCCCTAATATTTATTCATTGTGTTTTATGTGTATTATTAATGTAACTTGTGTATATCATGTACTGCCCAAATAATATAAAATAAGGTTTTCTAAAAAAAAAGTAAACCTATTAAATGTGTAAGTAAACACATTTAGTCAAATAAAGTGACAGACTAGGCCTGTGCAGTTGGTATCAGCTTTGCCCAGCATGGGCTCCTCCATCAGGCCTGGTCCTCCTCGCTGAGGAAAGACCCTCAGTCCTCTCCACACCAACAGACAGGACGCCCATCACACAGAGGTTTCTCCCTGAAGTCTCTGCAGTTTTCTTGACACCACGCTGTCTCAATCCGTCCACACTGAATATGAGAGGCGGGAAATGAAAATAATAAATGCTTTAGACAATAAGAAATATAAAGTTGACTGTTGAGTTGCTCAGTTTTTTTAGATTGTCAATACTATTACTGTATAACTAATATATCAGGTTAAGAGGCACCTTCAAATAAAGATTGGTCTTTAAATACATGTTGTCTTTTGAATTGTTTATCTAAAGTCAAGGATCTAGAACTGGTACTTAGTTTTAATGATACAGTCTGGTTATTATGCTGTTTGGAGGAGGCCTCACGGGTAAGAGCACTAACTAGCTACCATCACATGTACCTTAGCTTGACTTAAATGTATTAAACGTATACTTAAGTGATATCAAAATACAAATAACTAATGCCATGCAAACATATTAATAGTTGCTTGATTCCAGAGTTGAATTTAGCACAATTGCATACAAACGTTAAGGGATTTTAAGATTCTGAAGTATTATGCTAAAAACTCAATAACTTAGATTATTATTTATAGTTTTGCTGAATAGTTTCATGTCCGCTTACCTTAGAAACGTAAAATGCCACGGCAGTGTGCAGATGGGGAGCATGTTAGCTTAGCTTGGTAGCTTCAGCTAGCTCTGGAACTTCCAGCTCGGAGGCAGCAGGTCCCGCCTCGGCTCCGCCTCTTTGCCCTTATTTGGAGCAGGCGGGAGTTGAACTCTGATGTCACTGTCGAGCCGTTAGTGGCCGACTCCGCCTACTAAGGGCTTCACGGCAACTCTGCAGAATCCTATGGGTGACGTCACGGACCCTACGTCCATTTATATATACAGTCTATGGTTTAAGGCTAAACATTTCATCATGGAAATGAGGTCTGTATTATCTTCCCTGAATCTGAGGATGAACACCTAACTCAATGATGGGCCTGTGAACTTCCAGTCATACCTGTGGAGGAAATGAATTGATTTAATCAAGAAACCACACCAACCAGCTCCAACAAGCTGATGTCCAGCAGTAATAGTAAAAGACAGCTCATATAATTATTACAACCAAAAACATGTATGGCTTATATTAAACCAATTTCATTCACATTAAAAAAGCCCTTTTAACCTGAACTAATTCATCACCAAACAAGTCTTACACCTTTTTCCCTTTCCACGTTCATTCTTTCTATTCTTACACTGAATCTTCTAAATCATAGCAATACATTATCAACTAATTATGTTTCCCACATTCTTTAAGTCTCACATTTCATGTGATGTAATATGGTGTCATTGAGTCCTGATCTACAACATTCTACATTCACCTATATTATTTGACATTGACAGATTTAAATGATGTTATTATCTCTCCACTCAGTTATTCCAGATGTCCTGCCAGGTCGTCATCATGCCATGCTCTATTAGTGATTAGACTTCAGACATCCAAAAACAAATGTCTCAAATATTGTTAGCATTGTTGTCCACTCTCACCTCTTTTCTGTTGTTTCAATTTTAGGTTTTGGAAATGTCTAAGGGTATGTATGATCTAATGTGTACCTTTCCCCTAGCCTATTGATTACGTGTAAAGCCCTTCTCTCCACATGGAATCATTAGCTTACTGCATCAACCACATATATAAATACAAGAAAGCCCTTTACTTACAAACATTTGCATTCATGCACACACTCGATTCAATTCAGACATTTACAGGTTTGTTAGAAAGGCATCAGGGAAGCCTTCATGTCATCTCTAGAAATACTATGACATGCTTTCTTTGTTGACCAGTTTGAATGGCTTGCACTAGATTGCGTTGGGTAATATAGTATCTGATTGTTTATGTATGATATCATATTTCTTGATTTAGGTTATCATTTTCAGTTTTTAAAAGACCAAGTTCTTCAACCATTTTATATTTTATCTTAATCTGAACAAACAATATACTGTAACGTATCAAGTCTTTTTGGTTTTATTTCATTATTTAGATTTCAATTAAAAAACATGTTTCTCTTCTGTTCTCGAAAACTATGCTCAAAGGGTGATTTTTTTTGCGCATGCTCAGTACTCAACCAATCCTGTGCGAGCAACAGCACAGTCTCTTTTGCATAGTATGAATATAAATAGACCACGCTGTCCCTCGGTGAGTACATTCTACTTTGTGAACCCTCAACCGTTGATCATGCCTGAAGCAGCCAGCGTGAAAGCGCCCAAGAAGGGCTCCAAGAAGGCGGTCATCAAGACCGCCAGC